>NW_011934206.1:484602-485141 GCF_000733215.1 Auxenochlorella protothecoides
GGAGGGGGGTTTGATGCTTGAGATCTGGGGGGGGGACCGGCGAGGGAGGCCGCTCTCCCTGGTGACGGCGCCTGGCGCATCACAGCGAGTACCACGGGTCGCCCCTTCCTTGCGGGAGCCTGGCGCAGCACAACTCCGGCTCCCCTCCCAGCCTCGGCCGAGCCGGTCGCAGTCCCGCCCCCCGCCCGAAGCCCTCCACCCCTCCCCTCTGAAGGCTCACCCCGCCAGGTCATCCACCAGCTGCTTGACGGCGACGCCCACCTCCCCAAAGTTGCTGCCCGCGTGCTTGGCGAAGAAGGGGTCTGCGGCGGTGGACAGCACGGCCCGCGCAAACTCGGGCTTGACCCCGGGGACGTGGCGAAGGTCCACGCACCCCCCGACGATGCCCAGTACCTCGTGCAGCATGGCCGGGTAGGTCCACTGCAGTGTGTGGATGTGTGGGTGGGGGGCGAGGGGTGGGAGGGGGAGGTGAGGGGGAGGG
The DNA here is from genome assembly GCF_000733215.1 of Auxenochlorella protothecoides. Taxonomy (NCBI): domain Eukaryota; kingdom Viridiplantae; phylum Chlorophyta; class Trebouxiophyceae; order Chlorellales; family Chlorellaceae; genus Auxenochlorella; species Auxenochlorella protothecoides. The sequence goes on from NW_011934206.1 coordinate 485,084, forward strand.
TGGGGAGGGGAGGTGTGGGGGAGGGGGGGAGGGGAGGTGGAGGGGAGGTGGAGGGGGA
>NW_011934206.1:485442-485625 GCF_000733215.1 Auxenochlorella protothecoides
TAGCTGCCCGCGTGCTTGGCGAAGAAGGGGTCTGCGGCGGTGGACAGCACGGCCCGCGCAAACTCGGGCTTGACCCCGGGGACCCCGGGGACGTCCACGCACCCCCCGACGATGCCCAGTACCTCGTGCAGCATGGCCTGGTAGGTCCACTGCAGTGTGTGGATGTGTGGGTTGTGTGGGTGG
>NW_011934206.1:486565-494200 GCF_000733215.1 Auxenochlorella protothecoides
GGGGGAGGGGGGGCAGAGGGAGGTGTGGGACAGGTGCCCCAAGGGTCGATGGCCAGTGGCAGGGCAGGCACCCCTGGGCTGGCCCTCCAATGGGCTGGCACAGCGGTGGGCCTTCCCCGCCATCCGCAGGGGACACCCCCGCGACCCCACAGAGGCATGCTCTCACCACCCGCCCCTCCTCCTCTCCCCTTACCTGGGAGAGGGGGGCAGAGGGAGGTGTGGGACAGGTGCCCCAAGGGTCGATGGCCAGTGGCAGGGCAGGCACCCCTGGGCTGGCCCTCCAATGGGCTGGCACAGCGGTGGGCCTTCCCCGCCATCCGCAGGGGACACCCCCGCGACCCCACAGAGGCATGCTCTCACCACCCGCCCCTCCTCCTCTCCCCTTACCTGGGAGAGCAGCGGGGTCACCGGGTCGTCCCTCCTGTCCAGCAACAGCAGGACGGGCGCGCCGTCGCCGCCCCGCACCCCGAAGCCGAACAGCTCGCGCTCCTCGTGCTCCACCAGGTGCCGCAGGCTGGCGCCCAGGCGCTCCGCCACCTCCGACCCGGCCTGGTACCGGATGGACAGGTGGCGCCGCAGCGACAGCGCCAGCGCGGCCAGGCCGTCCGTCATGCGCGCGATGGCCTCGCTGCTGGCGCCGTACTCCCACTCGCAGGGCTCCAGCACGACGTGGGGCCTCGCCAGGGGGACGGCAAAGTGGTGGCCGGCCAGCGCGACGAAGTCGGTGAAGTACTCCTGCACCGACAGCACCGCCTCCTTGGTGTCTAGCTCGGCCAGGTCCTGCAGCCGCAGGTCCTCGGCACGGTTGGTGAAGACTGGGAGAAAGGGAGGGGTTCAGGGGTAAGCGGTGTCTGGAATGCCGTCGGGGGGGTGCAACGCAGGGTGTTGACGTCCCCAGGGTCTGGCGGGAGGGGGGCACTGGGAGGGAGGCCAGGCGGGGGCTGGACGGCTGGGGAGGTCGGGCAGAAGGGCTGTGGGCTCTTGTGCCACTTGCCCACACCGGCCCTCCCATCCATCCACCGTGGAGACCAAGAAAACATGCAGACTCCCCCCACTCACAGAGGTGGTAGCCTCCGAAGCGGGGATCGCGGAGCTCGCGCCGCAGCCGAGCAATGTTCTCGCGGGTGGGGCGCAGGAAGCACACCGCCTGCGCATGCGTCAACGTGTGCAGCAGTGAGGGGTGCGATGATCACATGTCCAAGCATCCTTTCCGGCACCCAGCCAAGGCAGGGTGCAGGGTAGCACTCTGGCACCACTTGCCCCCCCCCCAAAAAACAAACACACACACTTTGAGGTGGGGCAGCTTGTCCGTCTTGTTGGCCTCCAGCTTCTCCACCAGGTACACCTCCTGGTTCATGATGTCAGTCTGGCTGTACACCCCGCTGATGGACTGGGTGGTCTCGGCGTCCAGCAGCAGGGCCTTCATGCCGGACACCTCCGTCAACATCCTGTCGACGTAGTAGCGAGCGATCGCGAGCAGGTCCATGAGGAGGCAGGGCCGTGCCAGAAGTGGTGGTACAATCAAGCCGTCGCTACAAGTGCCCCATTCGCCATGGGGACGTCCCAAACGCGGGTGCGAAGGCCCTGTCCCCACCCAGTGTGGGTCTCGCTCGGGTAGCAAGCAGGCAGATACAAGCACGACCACGCCAAAAGCCCCCTGCCTTTGCTTGAAGTAAGCAAGACAAATTTTGACGCTTCACCAAGTGTCCAGCCTGGTTGATCAACGGCAGGATCGCGGGTGTGGGGTCTGTCGTCTTTGAGACAGTCCGTGGTCACAGCATGGAGAGCAGGGGCGTCATTCCCAACAATAATGCGTCCACATAGGTCAAGAGTGCCTCCAGCGCCACCATGAAGGGCTATCTGCATGACTCTGGGAAGACGAAGGAATATTCACGGCAACTGCAGGTGGCAAAAATTCCATTGAAGAGAACATCAAGCCCGCCTGGGAGGAGGCGGGGCATGGCTGGGTATCCTGGGTTGTGCCGCAGCCACCCGAGCCTCTTGGTCGCCTGCGGCCGTGGTGGTCACTGCTGCAACTGCTCCACCTGCAGACGCGGATCGACACAAGCAATGCCTTACCAATACATGCTGAACACCATGCCGCAGATCACAGAAAATCGGTCAAAACAATTGCGCTTGCTTCCCCTTTCATCATATGCCATGCAATACCACGTTCTATGATGCTGCATGATCCACTCCTTGGGTAACCCACCAGCCGCTGTCAGGCCGAGGAGGGTCTTGACGCCCCCTGCGCCCTTGGCCACGGCTGCAGACTTGGAGCCCAATGCCAGTGCGCCAGCGGCCATGGCCCTGTGAGCAGCGTGAGCATGTCAGAGATTGCAGCGTGGTCTGTGGTTGGTAGCGGCGGCCCTGCATTGGCCTGCACCCCTCGCGTACCGTAGGACGACTCCGAGCTTAACTTGAGCCATGACCAGGCCAACTGAACCACGAGGGAGACGTCAATGTTTGAATGCAATACAGTCTTATAGCATTGATGTTTAACTCAGGATTGCGTGAGATCGAGTAGGTTGAGTATACGCCTACACTTGAGGTGCCCCATGATCTGCGCGCCCTGTCGAGGGGTTGGGTGGGACGAGCGCGCCCCACCCCTACATCGTTGCGAGCGCACCGAAACTCATTTTCCTAACGTGACGAGACCGGGTGTTTGACTAAAGGCCTTAATTTCGCAGTCGGGGACTTTGGTAAGCTAGCACGCCCTTCCACTACCCGCAACCCCCCCAAGAGATGGGGAAACACAGCAAGAATGCGGGCGTTATGGGCGCCGAGTCCCTGACATACCACGAACGCAAAGCGCTCGGATTTGGGACTGTGTCGGAGCGTCTGGGCAAGGTGTGAGCAGGAGGCCGGTTCTAGGCGTTGGATACACGCCCGACCTAACACTCCTCATGTGACCTTCAGCCCATTCAAACCTCCCTCCAGGACTCCATCGGCAATTACTATGACTGCCGCCTGACTCTACGTCCCGCCGTGGTGCGTGCCTTGGCAGGTGGCGTCACCGGGCCTGGCCGATACCCCTCCTAGTCGTCCACCGCTGCCTGCTCCTGTACGCCCCTTGACCTCCCCTCACAACCCCTCCCCGTGCCTATCTCATCCGCCACTTCTTCCAGGATCCGGTGTGCACGCCAGACGGGTTCCTTTTCAGCAGGGAGGCCATCCTGGAGAACCTGCTGGCCCAGAAGAAGGCGAACAAGCGCAAGCTGGCGGCCTGGAAGGCGCAGCAGGCGGAACGTCAGCGCAAGGTATGGGGTGATCGGGAGGGGTTAGCTCCCTGGACACGGGAGCGGCTGGGCTTGGATTTTGATGCCCGTAGGGTGCGGTATGGGCTGGGGCGCAAGCATGCCTCCGACACCACCCTTTGCCTCCGCAGGACCCAACCCAGCATTTTTTATTCTCACCTGGACCCACGACTCCAACTATCCCCCGCAAGACCCACCCACCTGGCCTGATCACACAACCCCACTCCAAATGCCCACCCCACCTTCCATACACAGGCCGAGGAGAAGGCGGCGATCGAGGCGGAGGCCGCGGTCCTGGCCTTTGACCGCCAGAACCACGCGGGCGCCAGCGCCGGCGCCGCCGCGCGCCTGACGGCCAGCATCGCCGCAGAGGCCGACGCGCTGCTGGCGGACAAGCGCGTGGCCAGCGGCGCGGTCAACATCCGCGCGCACGGCGAGCGCATGGCGGAGATGCGCGCCTTCTGGCTGCCCAGCAAGACGCCTGAGGCGGCGGCCAACCTGGAGGCGCCCGACGGCGTCACGCGCTGCCCAGCCTCGGGCAAGCCGCTGCGCCTGCGGGACCTGACGAGCGTGGCGCTGACCCCGCTGCCCGACGGCGCGGCGCAGGAGTTCATGGACCCCGTCTCGCGCGATCCCTTCACCAACGCCACGCGCCTCATGGTCATCAAGCCCACAGGTAGGTGCAAGCGTCGAGCTGCTCACGCTGTCGACGGAGGGGGCCATCGCCGTGGCACGGCGCGGGCCGCTGGGGTGCCTCTGTGAGGTTGACAGTGGGGCAGCTGGGTGCGCGTTTGGGTTTAGAGGCCGTACAAGCACTCGGTACCCCTGGCCGAGTCATGCTCTTCAGGATTGCTGGCGAACGAAATGCACATCATTCAGTGCAGCCAGGGGTGCGCCTGTGCCTGCACCATGTCTGTATGCACTCGACGGGCCCGCCCTCACCATCTCCTCGGAGCAAACGGTTCCTCAACCCCCCTCGCCTTCGTTCCCCCTCCCACACACACACGCGCGTGCCCTCCCCCCTGTCCCCATCCAGGCGACGTGGTGAGCGAGGAGACGTGGCGTACCTGCATCCTGCCGGAGGGGTCGTACCGCGGCGTACCGCTGGGGCCCGAAGACGCCATCGAGCTGCAGCGCGGCGGCACCGGCTTCGCGGAGCACGACAAGCAGGCGCAGGCCAAGAAGTTCTTCCACCTGGGCCCTGGGTCAGGGCTGTCGGACCGGCGGGGCCAGCACGGCGGACCCGTCTCCAAGTTCGGCCTCCGCATCGCCAATTGAGCGCCACGATGTGGCGTCGGCCTGACGCTGGTGGGGAGGGAATCTCTGCTGCGGGGTTGCCGGCCGCTTGTACACTCGACGGCACAGGGTCAGGCATGGCCATGGGGCTCAGGGCTGGGGTCTGACTGCAGGGTCACGGCAATGCGCGGCGGCCAAGCAGGGGGTTCGCAGATTGGCAAAGGAAGGGAGGTTTCAGGGGCATGGGTGGCGCAGTTCCTCAGTATTCCGCTGTCCACTGGGACCTGCCCCGTGCCAGGGCAGTGGAAGTGATCCTACGAGAAGGCACATCGCAGCTATGCTGCCAGAGATGGGGAGTGAACACACGAGGTGATGCACCTACGGAGCACGCTGCCTCGCGGGGCGCCGCCTGCGGCTACCTGCGCTCCTGCGGCCCGCTGCTGGGAGGATTCTTGCAATCTGGAAGGACTCAGGCAGCCTGTCCTAGCCCAGGATGGCGTCGCAGCACCGCCCCAGGGCCCTGCGCAGTCCCGAGGCGGCCGGCCGGCGCAGAGGAGCGCTGGCCGGTGCCCCGCCGACGACGGGGGCAGGGTCCGCGGCGGCCATGGCCGCCGCCTTGCGCATCTGTCGCTGCCCGGCAGACAGGGAGGCACAGAACACCGCCGCGTCAAAGGACTCCCATCCTGACAGGGTCACGTCGCTTCCTGAGGAGGGTTGTGGGGTGACAAACACCGTGAGGTTGTCATGCAGGAACACCTCCTGGGGCTTACACCGTAGGATTGAGGCGCTGACCGTCTCCACCAGCATAAATGAGAACACGCTGAACAGTGGAAATAACTAAACATACAAATACATTAGAACTACTGAATTTATCAATCACAGCCCCGGCCACCAGCACATGCCTGCCGCTCCAGTGTCCACTCCTTGGGGCAGGGCGCAGCCAAAGGTGAGGGAGACGGTGTCGTTCTCTGAGAGACCAAAAATCTCTCGGATGGTGCGCTCGAAGGCCGCCCGGCCCTCCAGCCCCGGCCGCACCACCACCTGGTGGGTCTGGCCATCGTGGGCCACCGTCATGACGGGGTCGGCCTTGGGAAGGGTGGACCAGCAACCTCTCCAGTCTGGCAGGTCTGCACCGCAGAACCGGCACATCTGTAGCGGGGCGCATACTATTGGGAGTGATTTGGAGGGGTGGAAACGCGCTCGGGCGCTGCCCTTCCCCGCAAAGCCCTGACCTCCGACATGAAGGCACTGCCCCCCGAAACCACCCCATGCTGCTTACAGGTGGCCCGCCAACCTGTCGACCGTATGCGCTTACCTTTTCCTCGGCCTTCCCTGCGGACTGGAGCTGCCAGCGGGCCAGGCATGTACGGTGGGCCGGCATGCATCGGCATGGCCGGGTGAGGGGTCTGGTCGGCAGGTCGGGCTCATGGCAGATCCAGCATGCCGTCTCATCCTCGCCTGCGCTGCTGCTCGGTGCACTTCCATCTTGAGTATCCATGACAGGCAGTATTCACGTTCCTTGTGAGAGGAACATGCCTCTCAAGAAGGCCAGTGCCTTGGCCGTCTCGACCGGTCGACCCACGTAGGTGTCTTGGACTCGTCCAAGGCTCCGTACGACCCTTGGTGGCAAGTCCACGCGCATGGTCCACGGCCAGGGCAACGTTCCAAGGGCCCGCGTGGAGAGTAATCAATATGTTCAAAGTATTTTGCGCTCGTGGATGTGTCGAGCCACCCGAGTTTCAGCCGCCGGGAGGGGATGTGCGCCATGCAGGGATCTTCACGCGCCATGATGTACCTCCGGTCGCAGCGGTGACTCACACCAAACCATTGCCAGTCCCGTCTCTTCTGGCGCATTCTCATATTGCGTATTGCAGCACAACCTCAATGATGAATAGGAGTAGTTAGCAGGCACATAGATAGAAGAGCGCAAAGAGTATCCAGTGAGCGATGAATGTATGCGGGCAGTCAGGTTGGGACGATGATCGCTGCGGTCAGTAATGGGGAGGCAAGCGCATAAATTATTTGTACCAGTCCTGCAGCTGTGGAGTCGGGTGGTGTGTGCCCCCCAGGAATGGTGTGGGGCAGTCTTGGTCAGGGTGGGAGCTGGGAGGCAAAGGATCCGCAGGGTGGTGATGGTACATCTTTGCTCCCGCGGCGAGGCGCACTCTATGAAAAATTAACGCCCAGGTCCTGGGGGGTGTTGAAGTCGTTCACGGTGGCAGTGATCTGCGGGACGGGGCAGGGAGCCAGGGGTGAGTGTGGTGCATGGCTGGGACCGGGGGCACCGGACCGCACACGGCGCTGCGCATGCACCGACAGGGGCAGGCGGACCCCACACGCGGGCCTCCCTTGTTACCCGGGGCTTACCGTCTGCCCAGTGGTGGACGTGATGGTGAGCTGGAAGGGCCCTGTGGGCATGGGCCCCGACCTCTGGAAGAACTGGAATTGGGACCTGGTCAGGGTTACGCCCCCCCAGGACACGGAGGCGAGGGTGTAGCTGTAGTTGTCCAGGTAGAAGGCCTGCCAGAAGCCGTTGGAGCCCTCCTTGGGGTTGTACTGGATGCCGCCGGAGATGAAGGAAGAGCAGTCCGCGTACTCCCAGGACACCGTGAGCCGGTTGGGGGGCACGCCAGTGACGGCCTGGTAGGCTGGGTAGGAGAAGTCCAGCGCGCCCTCCGCGCACTCGGGACACTCGTCCACGATCTGGACCAGGACGTCAAAGTTCTGGGTGACGCAGGCAGGGTCGACGCAGCGGGCCACCACGCACTGACCGCAGGCGGCGCCCGAGTTCCACTGGGCAGAGTTCATGGCTGCGCATTGGGGAGGGAGGGAGGGGTGCGTTGGATGAGGGAGTCAGGATTGGGAAGCAACCTGCAGGCCTCAGGCAGGCAGCTCAGGCAGGCAGCCGCCACTCACCGGCAAAGTACTGGGTGAAGTAGGAGTTGAGGTAGCGGTAGGAGCAGGCAAAGGCGATGCCACCGTCGGAGGCGATGGCAGCGGAGTAGGCCGTGCCGTCACCGGTGTAGGTGGCAGAGCCAGGGAGGATGTACTGGCTCGCGCCACTCGCAGTAGTGGGTGGCGGTGGAGACTGGGACGTAGGGGGTGGCGGGGACTCCACGGGGGAGGGTGGGGGGGACTCCAC
>NW_011934206.1:495292-510321 GCF_000733215.1 Auxenochlorella protothecoides
GGGTGACTCCACTGGGGAGGGTGGGGGGGACTCCACTGGGGAAGGTGGGGGGGACTCCACTGGGGAAGGTGGGGGGGACTCCACTGGGGAAGGTGGGGAGTCCACGGTTGATGGGGAGGGGGAGTCCACGGTTGATGGGGAGGGGGAGACCACGGGGGACGGTGAGGTTGACGGGGATTTCTTCGGCGAGGAAGAGGGCGACTTCGAGGGGGGAGGAGTGCCGGAATCAGTTGTTGGGGGCGAACTCATGGGAGAGCCGGAGTTGGTGGGCGTTGAGGGACTCGTCACACTGATGACGTTGGAGCCTGAATTCCTGGCATCCGTCAGTTGCTGCACGAAGTCGTTCAGTGAAGTAGCTGCTTCAGTCGGACCGGCTGCTGCCGTCGCCATGAGCGACCTACGGGAAAAGGAACATGGATGCGAATTCGACGCAGGTACAAAGGTGAACAAACACATGAACGAAGCAATGTATGACGTGGATGTGCATCACGGTTCGAAGGGGTGGGCTGGGTTGAGGATGTGACGACCGCTTACCGTGCGTAACCGGGACGAGCGCCGGCGCATTGTTGCAGGACCAGGCAGGCAGTGAAGAGTACGAGAGTACTTTGGAGGCGCGACATTGCTGCAAATTGTGTGAATGTTTGGAATGAAATAAAAGTGCGTTTTGTTGACCCGCTGCCGCCGTCCTCGGTATATATACACCCCGTCGGGCTAGCTGTCTGGCTGCCTCACGTGGGCTGTCAGACAGAAGTGCAGTGCGACGGGGGGGCAGTCTTCATCCCCGCCCGCGCATGCCCAGTCGCAGCTGACGCTGCGTACGCGGGGCAGCTGGATGAGCGGGAGTGCAGACAAGGACTCGAAGGTTTGGGATGTGGGTATTTGGCGTTCTGTTGCAGTCAATCTTGTCCTCGAGAGAGTTCCAGGCCCAGTGATTCAAAGGGATTCTTAAAGGCCTAAGGGCCATGCAATCCTCTACTCCTCTGACCAGTCACAAACAATGGCCACATACCTATAAAAGGCCACGGAAGTGCACAGCCTTTGACACGGAAGCCTGGGTCCAAAATGTATTGAAACAAATCACATCCTGATTGCACAATCACGCAGCTCCTTAACTCGGAATGAGTAGGCCTGCAGCTTGGAGCCCTCCCTGCCAGACTTGCTCTTCAATGTTACCCATCATGTAGCCATGAACTAAGGGTCTGGCGGCCCCTCTGGCACTGATGTAACGGTGTGGAATGTGGCAACCTTGGACGTCATTTTTACAGCCAGTGCGCACCCTGCCAGAGTAGAATGCGCCAGGCTTTAGGCAGTGATGTGTTCAACATTGAAGATTTGAGTGACTTGCTGAAGTCTCATCTGCGTCTGCGGGCTATTGCGTTGTCAAGAATCGTCTGTATGGTGGTATGGCGGTGTGTGGCACCGACACTGACGAGTATGCACGGGGAGAGCGGACGCCGTGCATTTCGACACCGCCTGCGTGTTGTACAATTGGTCTTACACAAATGATCTGGCAAGGTGTGTGGCAGCTCTTTCCTGCCCCTGAGTTGTGTACGGAGCTGCCGACATGCGCAGTCTTCCCATCCTGCGTCCGGGTTTCGGCTCGTCCGGACGACTCAGCCACCCCGCCGTCGCCCTCCGGCCCGCCCGCTGCCTGAGTTCGAGTCGGTCCGCGATGTAGCCGGGAAGACTCGAAGCCTGACACGGGGGCAGTAATTTGCGCAGCCACCTAGATAGTTAGTACAGACTTCCGGCGGGAGGACACCCGCGTACGATGAAGCTTGTCGTACAGCGCGCGGTGTGCATTCAACGTGCGATTTCAATAAGGGGCGCCGTTGTCTACCCTCCTTTGAAGCACCGACCTTGTTACCAAAACCAGAAGGGTGAGAAGTGATCTTCATTGAGTAAAGGCTTCGCACATGGGGACCGAGTCTTCTCTATAACAGCAGCGTTACACCTATGGTGTTGCCCCACGTGGCAATTCAAAGTGTCGCAGTGTCCTTGACATCGTTAGGAAACAGGGCAGGGCGGAAATCACCAACATGTCTGGCGCCATGTCCCTGACTTTCAGCTAAATGAGTGGAACTTCTTCCTGACCTGAGTACAACAGGCACAGCTGCTGAGAGGCTGTGCTCTTCAGAGCAAAGCATGCCCTCATACAGAGGAATGCAGGCCTCTGGCTACGAGGTGCCAACAAGAATAAGTCCATCAATCTTTAATACTACAGACTGGATTTTCCAGGGTCTATGGACGAGATGGGTGCATTCTGGTAGTTCTTGTTGTGCCATTCCATAATCTTGTTTTTATGTGGGGGTCCCAGTGCGAAGTGGCAAGGAGCCGTGTATTCTAAGAGCCCGCTTTGGGAGTATGTACCAGTCCCCAGATTGCCCAACAAGACGAGCCCATTGGGGGTTGGCGGCTTACAATTATGCCCCGTCCTGCAGTCCTGCCTCGGGATTGCCTGGCGAGTCGGGCAGCTAGTAGCAGAACGCGGGCGCGTGAGTCAAGGAATCCCTGCTCCTACCCAGATTATGGCATGACGGATCAATATTTATGGACAATGGGTCGTTCCTGCGCTATATCGAGGGTTCAGCTGGAAGAGCCAAGGCTGGCGCAGGCCCCACCTCTCCGCACAGCGACCCGGCAACCTGGACCAGAGTGAGAACATACCACCCTCCCAGACGTTGCACTTCGCGCAATATCCCGTAGCAATGCACGAGAAAGCGCCGGTAGAACCACGCTGAGTATTGTGCGCGATGGCCGGTACTCACCTTGGGGTGTAGATCGCACCGATTTCTTTCAACTAAGTGGTGGGGGCTGTCCCCCTGCCCCCGGTAATCGCGCGTCCTCCCGACAATATTCAGCACCCCCTCGCGCTGCCCCCCGTCCTGACATGCCGTGCATGTGAACAGACTGACTGCGTTCCGCTTCGGTACACCGGTTAAAGAGCGTCTTCAACCCTAGAATCTGCGGAGCACTGGCCGCCTGCGCCAACCCCCGTCACCTCTGCGCTAGCTGTTGGGCAACGGGCGAGTCCCGGGGGCCTCACTAAAACCGATTTTAGGGGCGTTGGATAGTCTGGACAGGGCGCGGGTCGACCTGCACAGGCAATACGGTGAGACGAGAGGGGTCCCTACTCTCGGGTGGTGGACGAGGGTTGTATGGCCTCGGCCGTGGGCTGGGCGAGCCTGTTCGTAGACCCGCAGCCCCCTTCATCCGCCATGACATGGTAGTAATATTGGATCAAATTGCACCCAGAGCGTCGTCCCTGGCCTGCCACCCCCCAACACACGGCCCCCTCGACCCCTGGTGCAGCTGGGAGTCTCCAGCGACCTCCGCCTCGGGGATCCTCCCGGTAAACATGCCTCCCCAATCTGCTGCCCCCTGACCATGGATGAGCTGGATCACAAGGTCCATGGCAGCAGGGTGTTCCCCCTCATCCACTCCATGCCCTCGCTGGACCTGTCCCAGGCCGGGAGCAGTGACCCCGGCTCAGGCGCCTCGGTGCACTCCCCCAGCGTGGCCGGCGGGGCGGGCGGCAGCGGGCACGGCGGCCGCTTCAAGTCCATCCTGTCGTGCATAGGTGGGCCTTGTGCAGCAAGGAGGATGGGGAAGGGTGTTGTAGAGGACAGCCTATCTTGCAGGGTGAGAGGCCGGCTGTGGGTGGCCCCTGTGTTCGACTGGCTCGGCATGGGTCCCCTGCCTTCCTCCTGGCACTTGATCTTGCCTGCGGTCAAGCCCTCAATGTTTTCCCAGTCTGGGGTCCATGGGCGCCTGATCCCATCAGGCTGGTCGTCCTGTACATCCGCCGGCGGGAGTCCCCCTGGCCGTGCCGCGCTGGGAGGATGACAGGCGGCACACCGCCATCGGCAAGGCCCCTTCCCCCCACCAGACCCCACCCCCTCTTTCACACCCGCACACAAGCAGGCCTGCAGATGGGGCAGGACGCGGGCGGCGAGGAGGAGGTGGCCCCTGCCCGGCGCCCTGCCGACGTCGCGATCCGGCCCGCCTTCTACTGGGTGGCGGGCGCCGCGGGGCAGGAGGCCAACCCCAGTCAGCGTGCAGCGGCCGCGGCGGCCTCTCGCTGGCTCAAGGCCGACTGCCAGGACGAGGCGGTGGTGCTGGACGGCTTCGCCGGCGTGCCCGGCCAGGTCTTCGCAGGCGTGTTTGACGGGCACGGTCCCTACGGTCGCGCGGCAGCAACGCATGCCGCGCGCGCGCTGCCGCGCGCGCTGGCGGCCTCCCGCGCGGTGCGCACCCCCGGGCTGGGCGGCGCGGGGCGGCCGCGCGCGCGCGCCGAGGCGCTGGCCGCCGCCTGCCTGGAGGTGCACGCCGGGCTGGTGCAGGGCGACGCCGGTCTGGACGCCTCCGCCTCTGGCACCACGGCCTGCGTGGCGCTGCTGGCGGGGCGCCGCCTGCTGGTGGCCAATGTGGGCGACTCGCGCGCGGTGCTGGTGCGCGCCGGTGCCGGCGGCGGCAACGCGCCGGCGGAGGCGCTGCGCCTGACGCGCGACGCCAAGCCGGACGATCCCGAGGAGGCGGCGCGCATCGCGGCGGCGGGGGGCTCGGTGCGCCGCCTGACCGACGACCCCGACGACGTGCCGCGCGTGTTCGCGGCCGACCCCGGGTCCACCACCCCGGGGCTGGCCATGTCGCGGAGCCTGGGCGACGCCGCGGCGCACACGCTGGGCGTCTGTGCGACGCCGCGCCTGACGGGGCACGTGCTGGAGGAGCGCGACCTGGCCCTGGTCCTGGCCTCCGACGGCGTGTGGGACGTGATGAGCGACGCCGACGTGGCGGCCTTCGTGGCGCGGTACCGCGCGCTGCGTCTGCCGGGCGTGTCGGTGGGCGAGGCGCTGACGCTGGAGGCGCTGGAGCGCTGGAAGCGCGCGCGCCGCGAGGCCCTGGTCGACGACATCGCGGCGGTGGTGCTGCACCTGGCGCCGCCGCCGCCGCCGCTGCGCGCCGCGGGGCCGGAGCACTCCTCCTGGGCCGTGCCGCGCGAGCTGGCGGCGGCGGCGGCCAGCAACGAGGAGGCCAACGCCTCCTACGCCGCCTGGCTGGCCGACCCGGCGCTGAACCCCTGCGCCCACGCGCCGCGCGACTACTTCCTGCACCTCTTCGGCACCGCACGCGGCAGCGTCGCGCGGCACGCCGCCGCCGCGCTGCTGGGCGCCACGCCCTTTGACCGCGGCGACGCGGGGCTGTTCGACACGCGCAGCCACCTGCGCCTGGGCGTCGGGGGCGAACGCGGGAGCAGCGCGGGGCTGAGCGCGGAGCCGAGCCCGGGCCTGAACCGGGAGCCGAGCCCGGGCCTGAACCGGGAGCCGAGCCTGGGTCTGAACCGGGAGCCGAGCCTTGGTCTGGGCGGGGAGCGGGAGGCGTCTCAGGCCACGCCGCCCTCGCCGGGGGGGCTCTCCAGCGTGTCTAACGAGGAGGTCCTGAGGCCCATCCGCAGGGTGAGGCATTGAGGGTTTGGGTGGGTGTGGGGGTTCCAGGGGTGTGACACACGGGTTTTCAGGGGCCAGTGAAGACCCTGCATGCATGCAGGCGGGCCCGGCGCTGGCCTGCGCCCCGGCACACGGGCCAAGGGAGGTCCCAGCCTTGGCTTGAGTGCTGCGAGTCGCACCCAGGCCCCAGCCCCAGGGCTGCGTTGCAACGTGTTCGGCCCCCCCCCCCCTTGGGGCCATCGTCAGGATACCCACCTGCAGCACCGCACGCCACCGCAGGCCTACCCCTCCTCGGGGGACACCAGCCTCCTGGAGTCGCGCTCGTCGGTGAGTGTGCTGGGGTCCTGCCCGCCGCGTCCAGGGCACCCAGCGTGGGTCGAGGGGGCGTGATGCTCAGGCCGGGGTGCCGGGGGTTTAGCGCCCAGCCGCCGCAGCAGCGTCGCCCGCCGCAGCATCAAGGAACACGCTTCCAGGTGCGAGGATGTTCACCCCTCCCCCCACCCCCCGCTTCCCTGCCCCTGCCAGGCGCGAGACATCCTGCAGTGGGGCTCCCACGAGGGCAAGGTCCGGGGGGGGCTCCCCACCAGCATGTCGGGCTCCCTCTCCAGGCTGGGCTCTGAGGGCTCCATGGCCGCCGCTGCGTGGTGAGTCGGCGGCGTGCTGCGACGGGGGCTGGGGCAGCTCGGCATGTATTCTTTTGGTGGCTTGGGTCGTACGCACTGAAGCTTGCAGCGGGGGGTAGGGCTACAGGGCCGTGTCGCTTGGGTGTCGCCTGTCACGTCACTCTCTCCACCGGCTCTGCCTCGGGCGTCGGTCTGACCCGTTGGCCCCATGCGACTGGAGACCCCAACCTACCCCCCACCTCACACACACAAAAAATAAAACACTCCCACCACACCGCAGGCGGGCCAGCAGCCTGGACGACCGCCATGCGGCGCTGGAGTCTTCCTGCAGCCTGCAGCCGCACAGCGGCTCGCCCCTGGCCTCGGCCCTGGCCGCGTCCCTGGCCAGCCCGGAGCCCAGCCCCGTGTCCTCGGAGGCCCTAATGCCCGTGCGCCCCTGCTCGCGGCACTCGGGGGCGCTGGACATCGGCACCAGGCCGGGGCTGGGGCGCGGCGCCGTTGCGCAGCGGTGAGGGGGGGACCCTGGGCTCGTGCCGGGGGTCCGCCCACGATCGACTGCCGCCTTGACATCCTTGTAATTGCGTTACTGCGTGCCGCCAGCATGCCGTGTTCTTGCCAACTCGGTCTTCCCATTCTTTTGCCCTGCCCAGTATGACTTGTAGAGTATGAAAGCCTCGCAGCCACGCGAACCTGACATGTGACACGAGTCCGAATCTCTGCACCTCATACCCGCCACTTCGTTTCATACTGGAAGCGGAGTTGACCGCGGCGGAGATGTGTCCGACGCGTTCCATTGTGCACTCGCGGGCCACACCCGATTGGATTTCCGGCTCCCATTCATTCCTGTCATACGTGAGTTGTTCCGGCGGCATCCGAGGGGGTCGCATGGGAGTCCGGGCGGCACGTGCATGATCTCGAGGGGGAGGGGTGGCACAGCCATTAGAACCCACCGGCTAATGGCAGGCATCCTTCTGAAACCCATGCAGGAAAGGCTGGGGGGGGGCCGCCCGCCCAGGAGCTCGTAGAAGGCCCGTTCCGAAATCGTGCGGTCACCATGAATGCATATGTGTCGACGCTGGGATTTTGGCGGGCATCTCCAGCTGCAACAGGTACGTCATCTTGCGGTCCAGGCAATGTCACGATGTCATCGTGCCTCCTCTTCTGGTCCAAAAAGAACCACTGGCCTGCAGTACGGCTGGTGTGCCGGCCTTGGCCCAACCCAGGCGGTTTCCGCGTCCGTTTGCTGGGTTTCTGCTCGGAAAGTATCCCCGTCATACTGCCCCATACAGCCCATACACGGCCGAACTCCATCCGCCTCCATAGCCATACTCACAAGAACATTCTGATGACATTCATACTCCCATAGGATGGTCATGGGCGATACTTTGATCACCTATTAGCGTTTCAGTCTCCAGTGGGCAGATCAGGCAACGGCAGTGGCACCGTCCAGCCCGCGGACACCATGAAGCGGGCTCGAGTGAGAACTGTTTCCAGCAACCCCCCTAGCTCCAAGTCTGGTGCCCAGGTAGGCTGTGGGATCCCTGACGGCTGGTCCCATGCCTGCAATGGGGCGGGGCCACGTCCTTTCTTGATACATGGAGGCGGATCAACCAATACACGGGAAGGTGGGGGGTATCCGAGGATTTCCATGCCCATCCGTACACACATGCACACCGATGTCCAACCCCATGTCGATGGACCTCCATGGAACTGCAGGAGGAGCCCAGAGGTCCCCGAAGACCCAAATCCGCGTTTCTGTGCTTCCTGTCGCTGTATCGGTGAGTCGAGGTGCTGTGCGGGGCAGCCTCCCCATGCCCGGACCCGGCGCCGACTGTCATCGTACCGATCATGTAGGCCCCCTGACCCACCGCTCCCGTCCCTTCGCAGATCTTTGTACAAGGTAGGAGGCAAATTCGCCCCCCCGCCGGCACCCCGCCGGCCTGGGGTCTCTGTCGTACGACGGCCCGCCGGTCCCGCCGCTTACATGCCTGCATTCTGGGCTACACCTGCGCACTTTTCCTTTGGATCGGGCCGCGACCCGCCCTTCACCCTGCACACATCCTATACCTTCCCTCCTTCAACCGTTCCTTATCCCGGCTCCCATTTCGCAGTCGAGCGTGGGCTCGGCTTTCTCCCACCAGCGCACGCTATGCGCCGCGGCGGGGGAAGCCTGGCGCGCCATGCCCCACGACCAGCGGGCGCCCTTTGTGCGAGAGTCGGAGGCCAGTAAGCTGGAGTGGTCCCGGTATATGGGATCCCAGGGGCGCGTACGGAAGCGCAAGATGAAGGTCCAGCTGCCGGTCGTGGAGCAGCGGGACGCCACCCCCTCCCAGGCATCTGCCAGCGTCAGCTCCAGGGTCAGTGAGCGTGGCGGGCCCGAATGGGAGGGAGTCAGGGAGGGTGCCTGGCTTGAAGGGGTGGTGGTTTTCAGGGGCTGGCACTGTGCACAGTTGCCCGCAGAAACATGCCAGCGTGAGTCGGCACGAAGCGCTACCCAGCCTCACCTGTGGAACCCTCGCTCCTCGACCTCGCAGTCCCACCCCCTTGAGCACCTCACATCGTCACATTCCCCACCCCTCACACACCCGCAGGGCACCGCCAGCCCTGGCTGCGCCGGTTCGGAGCTGGCAGACACGCAGTGCCGGGCGCCCTCCAGCCGCGACCTGCACCGCCAGGCCTCGGCCCAGGTGGAAACTGCCGCGCCCACCCCCGCGCCGCGCCCGGCCGCGCTGGACCTCATCTTGCCCAGCTACCCAGTGCCCTGGTCGATCAGGGAGTACGAGCTCACCCGCCTGCGCGGCACCCCCCTGCGCCCCTTCCCCCCCTCGCGCTCCCTGGGCCGGCCGCCCAGCGGTCACTACGCCGGCAGCGGCGCGGACTGCGGCCTGTGGTCGCCAGTGCACCGCTCCGACTCCTCCCACCTCGCCCCCGCCGCCTACCCCGGCGCGCCGCTCGCACCCTGGCTGCCCCTGGCCGACCGCGCCGAGGGGGGGTTGGGGCCCGGGCTGGACGTGGCCGCCGCCAGCCTGGGGATGTGGCGGCAGGAGGAGGGCTGGAACCCGGATATCCTGCACCTGGATTCCACCGACCCGCTGCCGCTGGGCGGGCCGGAGGCCTTCTCCGGCATGTGGGAGGTGCTCTGACCTGGCCCCAGCCCGACGCCGAGAGCGGCAAGAGCCCCCTCATGCAGGTTCCCTATTGCGGCACCCTGGCGGGCTCTCATCCCGGGCACACACACGAATCTTTCATCCTGCGGGATGTGGGACTGCGGCTCCTCGCCCCCACCACCACTCAGGCTCTCTCCTTGTTGAACCTCTCCATCGCCCCACACCTTTTGATAGGGCGCCGAGTCAGGCGCCGTTCGCTCCTCGAGGGTATCTTGACCCCGTGTTGCACTCTGCTACCCTTTTCCATTGCAACCCTCTAAAATGCAGCCGTCGCACGTTGCTTGCTTCTCCCTCATAACCCTGCCGCATGCCTGGCGCCTCCTTGCGTGTCAGCATGTACAGGCAGCCTCCGCCTCCTTCCGCTTTATCCATGCGATTGAGTGGTTCGCGCCCTGATTGCTGTTTACATATGCACACTTGCGCCGTCCCCCCCCTTGAGCAGGGTACTCCATTCATGTCCCTGGCCTTGCCTAGTTGACCAATCTTTATTGTAATCATGTGCACGCAGTGTGTGAGCCTGATGATAATGTTATTTTGAACTTCCCTCTGGAACTAGAAGTCAAGGGCTGAGGCGGGGACGTGCGCTGGAGTTCATGTGTGGGCATGTTCAGACATCATCCTTGCTGACCAGCGGCAAACAACCTGCCGTATATACTGCGGCTGCACCGTGCCGCACCTCACTCGGTGGGAGAGCAGCCCTCGACGGTGACATTCGAGTTTTGAACGCAGACAGACATGGTTTCCCGCTCTGTCGCACATCCCAAGGGGTTTGTAGAGATCTGGTGCTGATCGAGATGGGTCCTCATCAAACCCCAGAGAAGGTCACGTGCTTCCGCGATGCTCATGGCGGCAACACACACACCTCTCCGGGATGCATGCCGATGATCCGAGGCCCACCGGTCACCCCCACACCAAATACAACCCCCTGTGGCACCCCGCATCGCCATAATCTCGCCTGTCCTGTGCGGCAGCGGCTGGTCACCATGGCTCCGCTCTTCATCCCCTGCACATCCCTGCCACGGGTGTACTCCCCCCCTGGCCCAGCGCCGTGGACCCTGCCTACCCGGGCGGCAGAGCCGATCCATCCCCTTCACCCGCCCCTCACAGCCTCTGGGTCGCCTGGCCCTGGCACCGCCAACCCAGGCAGCCTCCCCAGACTTGGTGGGGTCCCCCCCACCCGACGCCGTGAACGGGAATGGCGGGGAGGCTCATCAACGAGACCACAGCCACGTACAAGCGGAATTCTGTCAGGGAACCCTGGCGGTGCATGGCGGGGAGCGGGCCGGCCGGCCCAGGGTGTCAGGTGCAGTGAGGAAGGGGGTGGGAGTGGGTGGTTTGGAGGTCGATGCTTCGCAGCTGGGCGCAGGGGGCATGGTGACCTCTGTGCCCTGTCCCCCTGATCCCTCCTTCTCGTGCATGCATTCGGCATTGCTCCAGCGTGCATGCCACAACCGAGTGGCGACCCCATTCCTGGGCCCCTTGCCTGTGCCTCTGGCATACGTGTCGCCTGCCCTCGCCCTCAGGCGCGGCCCCTTTGTCCCAGCGCCCCCTCCCTGTCACCCGCACGCATGCACCCTCCCTTTCAAAGCCTCCACGTGCAGCCTCCCCACCCCACTCCCACGGCACGGCGGCACCTCACTCACACCCCAACCCCTCCCTCCCCCTCTCAATTCTCCTCCCATCCCCTTCCTCCCCTTCCCCTCCACCCCCTTATCCCCCCAAACCAACCCACAGACTCGCTGACCACGCCGATCGTGCAGACGGCGACGTACACCTTCCGCGACACCGCGGAGCTGATCGCGTACCAGGAGGGCCGGTTCGGGTCGTACGAGTACGGGCGGTACGGCAACCCCACCACGCGCGCGTGCGAGGAGAAGATCCGCGCGCTGGAGGGCGCCGAGGACTGCCTGGTCAGCGCGTCGGGCATGAACTCGGCCACCACAATGCTGCTGGCGCTGGTGCCCGCGGGCGGCCACATCGTGACCACCACCGACTGCTACCGGCGCACGCGCCAGTTCATCGCCACGCTGCTGCCCAAAATGGGCATTGGCGCCACGGTCATCGACCCCTCCGACCTGGGCGGGCTGGCCGCCGCGCTGGACGCGCACCCCGTCTCCCTCTTCTTCTCCGAGTCGCCCACCAACCCCTACCTGCGCTGCGTGGACGTGCCGGCCATCAAGGCGCTGTGCGCGCCGCGTGGCGCGGCGGTTGTCATCGACTCCACCATCGCCACGCCCATCAACCAGCGCGCGCTGGCGCTGGGCGCCGACCTGGTGCTGCACTCCGCCACCAAGTACCTGGCGGGGCACAACGACGTGCTGGCGGGGGCGCTGGCGGGCCGGGGGGACCTGGTGGCGGCGGTGCGCGCCATGCACAACGTGCTGGGCGGGGTGATGGACCCGCATGCCGCCTACCTGCTCCTGCGCGGCATGAAGACGCTGGACCTGCGCGTCGCGCGCGCCAACGCCACCGCCGCGACGCTGGCCGCGCGCCTGGAGGAGCACCCGCGCGTGGCGCGCGTGCACTACCCGGGCCTGACCTCGCACCCCGACCATGCCATCGCCGCGGCGCAGATGGACGGGTTCGGGGGAATGGTGTCCTTTGAGGTGGCGGGCGACCTGTGGGCCACCGCGCGGTTTGTGGACGCGTGCCGCCTGCCCTACATCGCGCCCTCCATGGGCGGCGTGGAGTCGCTGATCGAGCAGCCCACCATCGTGTCCTACTGGGACCAGGGGCCCGAGGAGCGTGCGCGCCTGGGCATCCGCGACAGCCTCGTCCGCTTCTCCTGTGGCGTGGAGGCGGCCGAGGACATCTGGGCCGACCTGGCCCAGGCCCTGGAGGCCGTGTGAGGGAGCGAGGCCTGGGGGTCGGGCCCAGCAGCCCCTGGACCGCGTCCACCCCGCAGACGCAGAGGATCCCCCGTCGCGAGCCCGTGAACCTTTCACTCGCCCTGGCCTGCCTCCTGCTCCCTGGCACGGCGGACCACAGGCCTGCGTGTCCTCATCCGTCGCCCCCCCCCCCGAGACCCATGCCGCGTGGTGCGCACACCTCTCTCCCCTTCATCCCTTGAGATCGAGTGCCGATCCTCAGACATGGGATGAGGGCATGGACACCTGCAAGAAGAAGCATGCAGATGGCAGGGCGGATAGCAGGGGGCAGTGAAGGGGAATTGGGAGGGATGAGAGGGCAAAATGACTCCAGCAAGCACCAGGCTCCGTCAGGCAGACTTGAGGACGTTGTTGGCCTTGATCCCGGCGCGCGTCTCCAGCTTGACCCACCTCCGTTGCTGGGTGGGGAAGGGAGAGCGGGCGAAAGGTGAGCACGACAGGTAGCAGTGGACGCGGGCCACTTGCGGCCGCCACACAGGGAACTCTTCTCAAATCCACCCCATGCCACACCCCCACCCACCTCCTCTGGCTGCAGCTCCGTGAACTCATGCCTCTGCAGCTCTGTCAAGGGCTTCTCCGGCTGGGCCAGCTCCCAGAGCCAGGCGGGGAGCTCCTCGTCGGACTTGAGGGCTGGGTCGGTCCCGTTCTTTAGGATATTCACACCCGTGGCGACCTCTGTGGACAGGCTCGCGAACGCTGCACGATTGCAGGGTGTGTAATAAATTGATGGGGGAGCGCACGGAGCTTGTTCCAGGACTCGAATCGATGGGAAAAGTTGGGTGGGTTTGCTGACCGGGTGGTGCTCACCTCGCGGAAGTCTACACAGGGTTACGACGGGCAGCGCTCGTCGAGCCAGCATAATGGAGGATATCTCAAGGGCTATATATCCCAATGTACCCCTGATCTCAAATGAGTACCAGACCAGGCAGAAGGCAGAAGGCGCGGCGGGATAGACGAAAGGACCGTCAAGCTGCGCTGCAGTTGGATACCGAGGTCAAGCAGTTGTGAGAGAATATCACTCTTCACTCCCTTGAAATTTAAACTTTAGTGCGCCACTGCTTCAAGTGGTCATGCAGGCTTGCTGGGCATCCTGGAGCACTAGTCCCCCCAGGTAGGGCGCTATGTATGTTTGCGCACCGGGGTTTAGGGGTTGCCGCATGGACTTCCAATGATGCTGGACGTGAACAAGCCCCCACAAGACTCTCGCACGTCTGAATCGGTTTGTTGCATGCTATCCAGCCGGTCAGGCTGGGCTATTGAGGACGGCACCACTAGAGGCCACCGGCGTGCCGGGCGACGGGTACCCGAATAACAACAAGGTGGGCGACAGACAGAGACGGATGCAGGGTCCTGGGAATGGAATTAGTGTTGTAACATGTCCCATTTGATGTCGCGCATTGGCAGAGGACCAACTTGTCGTCACGGGGCCTCTTGACCCTGTGCCGTGGTCGGCACTTCGCCCCACGACGTCCATGCACGCAATCGTGTATTCCTTCGGTTTGCTTTGGCACCCATCCCGAAGCCCGACAGATGGTGTGACGTTCCTCATGCTCGCTCTGTAACTGGCACAGGCCACCCCCCCCGCGCCGCTCTTATGGCTGTGCGTCGTGTCGGTTCTCTCTTCACCTTGCCCCGCGCAGCATCGTGTGCCGGCATGACCCCCGGCAGACAGCCTGACCTTCATCCCTGCCCATCATGCTTCCCACTCCAAGGTTGAGCGCCCCTGAATCCATTCTCCCTTTCAGGACTGGCAGCATGCGCGTGAAGGCCCCCGCCCGGCCGGTGGAGGCGCCTGGCCAGCACAACCCCTCCCCATACAAGCTCGTGGGGCCCCAGCTGACCTCCCTGACACTCCCCCTGATCCTCTGTGGCCCGGAGAGCCTAAACCTACGCCCACCGAGCCCTCCCCCACCCCGGGCTGCGTCTGCCCCACCCCAGAGCCAGCCATCCGCCCCGCCCCGGCCCGACACCCCCCCGGCCCCCACCCTGACGGCCAGCGGGCGTCCCCAGCGCAAGCGTAAGCCCACCGCTGCCGCCGCCGCGGCTGCAGAGGAGGCCAGCGCGGCTCAGGCAGCGGCCGCAAGCCAGGCCTCCCGACCGGCACGCCGGCGGCGGCCCGACGCGGATGCAGCGACGCAACCGAAGGCCACGACGCCTGTCCTGGCCCCCGGGGGCCTCCCCCCCCGCCCCGTGTCCCACGCCACCCTGCCGGTGGCCACCCTGCCCGGCGGCGTGCGCAGCGTCGGCCCCTGGGACTTCCCGCGCGTGCGCGCCTTTGCGCTGTGCTTGGCCTCTTACGACGACCTGGCGCTGCTGAGGGGTGCAGCGCCCGCGCCGGGCGCCCGTATCCCCCACCGCTTGTCCCCGCTGACGCCCAGCCGCGCCGCGGCCGGCCCCGAGTCCGAGGCGCGGCAGCCCGCCGCCCGCCCGGCGCCGAGCACGCAAGTTCAAAGGTCAGGTGGCGCGTCGGCGCAGGCGTCCTCCCAGGCCCCCTCCCGGCCGGGCAGCCGCCAGTCCTCTCGCGCCACGACGCCCCAGCCCGCGGCTGGCTCGGCCGCGCAGGCCGGTGCCGCCGCCGGCATCCGCGGCGCGCGGGCGCGTGGGGGCGCCGCCTCCCCCGCCCCCAGCCCGCCCTCGGCGCCGGGACTGGCCGCCCCCGCACCCCCACAGAACTGCTGGAACCCGGGCGATGGAGGTGGTGTGCGGGATGACGTACGTGCAGCCCGGGGTCGCGCTGGCGGCGGCCCCTCCTCCCCCCCTCACGGCGGGTGTCCCGCTGCGCTGGCGCCTGGGCGCCGCCAGCCTGCCCGAGGCCGAGCCGCCGGCGCCCGAGCGCGACCCACTGGCGCGCACGCTGGGCCTGCTGCGCGCCACCGCCCGGCGCGCGGGGCGGCTGACGCCGCG
>NW_011934206.1:511191-571577 GCF_000733215.1 Auxenochlorella protothecoides
CACCGCCTCCGACGATGACGGCGAGGGGGGGCGGGCCCGGGCGGGCATGACCCCGGCGGACGAGACGGACACGCGGCTGGGGCCCGAATGCCAGGTGGTCGTTCCTCCGCTGCGGCCTCGGCCGGCCGGCGGGGCGGGGGCGGGCGAGCTGCGGTGGCTGGCGGGGAGGGTGGACGTCCCCGTGGGGGCCACGCGCGACGCGGGCGGCGTCGAGGACGCCGCCGCGCCAAGCATGTCGCCGGAGGCCAGGTGTGTATGGTGGGCGGGTAGGGTTTGGGTTTACGGGAGACGTCAGGTAGGGGGTGAAGGGAATGCGCATGCGTAGAGGATCGAGGGAGGCCCCAAGCCCGCGCGGCAGCGCCTGCGGGCACACCCTGGTCAGTCAGCTCCCACGCACCGCGTCTGGCCTGGGTGCTGCCAGCGCTCTACTTGGTGCCCTGCTTGCCACATCACTGACCCCACGAGCATGCACCTGGACAGGCGAGCCTGGATCGCGGCGGCGCGTGACAGCCTGGCCTCACGGCTGGGCGGCGAGGCCGCGGCGGCGCTGGGCCTGGACCGCATGGGCGCCGCGCTGTGCCCCTCCTTCACGCCCGCGGAGGAGGCGGCAGTAGCGGAGGGCATGCGCGCGCTGGGCCGCGACTTCCACGCCATCTGCGCGCGCTTCCTGCCCCACCGCGCCGCCGGCGACCTGGCCGCCTACTACTACAACGTGCTCAAGATCGGTGCCAGCCCGGCGGCGCGCGCCTGGCTCGACGAGCAGCACGAGGTGAGCCTGCTTTTGCAGGGGGGGAGAGGGGTGAGGGGTCGGGGGGGGGGGACCGGATGGTGCTGTGTGGGAGGAGTCGGGACCGCTCTGAGGCCCACGAGGGTGACGAGGCTTTCACTGCAACAGGGTTCACTGCCGCACCGCTGAGCGACCTGGTCCCCACCACCCCCTTTCTAGGCCGCCGCGGCGCAGCAGGCCGAGGCCGAGGCCGCCGAGCGGGAGCGGGAGGCGGAGGCGGCGCGGCGCGCGGAGCGGCAGGAGGCGGCCAACAAGAAGCGCATGCTGCGCGAGGCGGCCGCCTGGGTGCGCGCCGCGGGGCGCGCCCCCGCCGAGGCCAACTTCAACAAGTGCGCAGGGCTTGGTGGGGGTCCCGTCTTTGGTGCGAGGGGGGTGCAGAGTTTGGCCGCCGCGTGCACGGCCTCGGCGACCCCCTTCCTCCCCTTCCCAAAACTTCAAACCTCCAGGCCCGTGGTCAAGGAGCGGGCGCTGCGCACTGCCAGAGTCCTGCACGCCCTGGACGCGGCCGGGATCCCCGACGACGCGCTGCCGGCGCCGCTGCGCGCCGCCGCCACCCCCCGCACCCTGCTGGGCTGCAAGCTGGTGGCCCCGGACCCACGCCCCGCGCAGCTGGCGCCCGTCTGCTTCTGACGCGCTTGAAACGGATGTTGAGGGTCTGCGCGCGGCACCGTGGCAGCGCTCCCCGCCGCTGCACCACCCCTGTACTCTCCTGCAATCCCCCTCGTGACCCAGGATTCGCTCCCATGTATACATCGCGGCAATGTCTTGTTTTATTCCTGGGGTGGGGCTGGGCGTGTGGCAGCAGCGGAGGTTGATGCGAAAGAGACGCACCCACAAGGTAATGAAAGCACAGGAGAGGGGGGAGATGAGGATGCTTGTCGAGCCACATCGTGTTCGAGAGGCCCTCGAGCGATCGCCCCCCCCACTCGTGCTCGACAGCTATCACATCCCCACACAGACCCTCACACGCGCGCGCCATTGTAGTCGCGCTCCGCGTTGTAGGGCGTGAAGATGATCTTGGTGGGGTCCACCTCCAGCCCTGCGCCGCCGGCCTTGCGCAGGTGCGCGTCGATGACGTGGGGCGCGGCGCAGATGACGTGCTGCCCCTTCTGGTACTGGATCAGGGACAGGTGCTGCAGGGTGGAGATTATGTCGTCGGTCTTGAAGGCCGTCAGGTCAGACAGCTCCTTGATGCTCACTGAACCCTCCCGCTCACGCAGCAGCTTTGGAGATGGAGGAAGGAAGTGGGAGATTTGGGTTGGGCAGGGGTGCAGGGGTGTGGTGACATTGGACAGGGCTGGCACAGACGCCCCAATCACACCCGCGCCGCATGTACTCCCCCCCCACCCCCATCACATGTCCCTCACCGTGAGCAGCACGCGCGTCCAGTAACCGCGGTACGACACCAGGCCGAGGTCGGAGAGGGGCCGCTCGGGCGTCCCCACTTTGCCCTCAATCTTGGACAGCTCGTAGGAGAAGGAGATCAGGAACTTGCCATACCCCTGGGAGTGGAGGAGGAGATCAGAGATGGATCAGGGGTCTAGGGAAGCTGCAGAAAGGGCTCCCGATGTGGAGCCTCAACCAGACGAACACCCTGCTCCGAGATGTGCTCATTCAAGCAAGGCACTACCAACCCGGCACACGATCCCAGCCAACCCTCCCACCCACGCCGCACCCTTCGTTGGTAGGGAGGCAGCGTGAGGATGCAGGCCAGGTTGAAGCCCTCCTCGCTGCTCTTCTCCTTGCTAAAGTATCTGTCGCCGCACGGGATTGAGGAATCGGTGCAGGGTTGAGCGTGGGAAGCTTTGGTGCGGGGGGCAACCACGCTGGCCTGCGAATATGACCTCAGCCTCCTGATTACACAACAGTACCTTCCCCCAATCCCCTGGCCCCGCCCATCTCACCCGGTGATGTGGGCACCCCGCTCGTCACACTCGCACATAATGTAAAAGAGGAAGAGGTCGACGTCCCAGTACAGCGTCTTGTGGTCCAGGAAGAGCTTGGCCAGGTAACACAGGTTCTGGCAGTAGCCCTTGGCCTTGCGCCCGTCCACCTGGCAGAGGGGCATGCGGTGTTGGGGCCAGGATTAGGACAGCAGAATTTGCAAAGCACATGCACTGACTTCAGGAAAGTGGATGAGCACAGGGGCCTCGGCAGCGGCTCCCCATGCTCATACATGAGTGCGTAGTCAAGCACCCTCCCGCTCAACCCCACCTCAAACATGGAGATCTTGCCGTTGCGGTAGATCTCCGTGCCGGGCGGGTGCAGCATGGTGCACTTCTTGACGTGCGCCAGCATGTGCTCGCGGTGCTTGAAGAAGCACAGGTCGTGCTCTGAGAAATACATCTTCTGCGTGCATACCAAAGAAGAGAGGGTGGTTGGATGATGGCGGGGGCCGAGCAGGACCCAGGGGCTCCCTAGATGGTGCATGAAAACTTGATGGAGGGCAAAGAGCAGGCATGGCATCTGCATTCCCTCACCACTTAGAAAGGGCGCCCCCCCCTTTCAATCCCGCGTGCACCCAGTCTCTGCACCTTGCACTCTCTGTACTCTGGGGGAAAGGGGCTGAAGTACCAGGTCTCCATCTCGTACTTCCCCAGCTCAATGTCGGCGATGTTCTTGACCTTGGTAAACTCCTCGTGCTCCCGCAGCTGCGCGGGGTCAAAGTCCTCGTGTCCCTCCCCCTCCTCCTCGCTGTGCTCGTCGTCCACCTTCCGCTTTTGCTGCCGGGTTCTGTAGGCGTGAGTGACAAGAAGGGCTGTCAAAGTGGGTACGCCTTGCCTGGAGTGAGGAACGCGGCAGGAACACCAATGAGCAAGCTATGAACTGAAATCGCAGTACCCCATCCCAGCGTACTTGTCACCGAGCTCTGGTGGCTCAGGAGGGATGGCAGTGTCGAGTTGTAGGTTTGCCAGCGGAACCCACTCGTCCATCCTTCTATTGACTGTCGATGCTCAAAGAGGGGCCATTGGTCCCACCACAAATGCAGGGTCCAGACAAAAGAGGGGTCGCAGCAGCAGCGCAGCGTCTTATGCAGTTGCAGAGGCCTCCTTCCGAGTCCCCGGTTCATATCCAGCAGCTCCTGTGCTCCCCTCACCCTCGCCACTCACACTTGCGATAATGCACGTAATACTCGTAGTTGTTGGTGTCACCCAGTCTCCGGCGCTCTATGATTCGGGCCGGGTAGCACTTGCCGTCGCGATACTGGCAGTCAACCAGGGTGTTAACCTCCAATGGAAGTGTGACCTGCAGTTCAGTGGCGGTCATGTGGAGATCAGGGAGCTCCACATTCAGGAAGATCAAGCATCAGTCCAGGTACGCGTCGATGCCATGTCTTCCCACGTCGGAATATCACAGGCCAATCTCACTGTATCTGGAGCCTTAAACTCTCAACTCAAGTACTCATCGCCCAATAATACTCCATTTCGTACCTCGCTGCCGCGGCCAGAGGGCTCGGCAGGTGTGTCCACCATGTCGACAGGAGTGACCAGTGACTCGGTGGGGACCTTGCCTCCCATGATGCGCTTGCCCTTGCCCGCTCCCTGGATGCAGGGACATGCCAGTGGAGATGATACAGTGGCAGGACATGCACCGCCATTGAGGCACTGGGTGGCTGTGAGCGTGCCCACTCGCCCGGGAATGAGCTGCATGACAGGGGCGGTCAGTGCATGTACATGGAAAAACATGCGCTCGGCCTCTTTATGGCTGTCCCCATTCGCTCCCCACCTGCCGTGGCAGGTACTGATCGCCATCGATGGCAGGGGGTGCCGGGGAGGCACTGGCGGACCTCCTGCCCTCCGCGGAGGACCTCGCGCGCGTCATCTCCCGACACGGATGGTCGGTCTCCTCTGTCGGGCTGCGGCGCGGGAGGCCTTCGTCAGGCCACCGAGGGCGTGTGTTCAAGGTGTTGGGCGCCTCAGATCGGTGTCATTCCCACCACATGCCCCCATGAGGTGCTCCAAGAGGCTCACCTCCGTCTGTCGCATTTCGTGGGGCGTGCTGTGCCTCCACGCAGCACGCCGATCTGCGGGTGCTCGCGCATGCCGCCCCTCCCGGGCTGCTTCTGGACAAACACTCGGGCATCAGTACCCTGCGTTACATCACACGATCACCGGGCGCTGGCGCGGGACGTGCAGGTAGTCCACCACCTTGAGCGCTGCCTCGGGGGGCGTGCCGCGCAGGGTGTACCCGCCCCTGACCTCGACCGGGACCCAGCGTGAGGGGTGGCGTGCGCGCCAGCCCGGCACGCCCGCGTCGCCCCCACCCCCCGGGGCCCTCCAGGCTGGGTCCTCCCGCCAGGCTCTGGGCACGGTGTCCAGGCCCAGGGAGAAGATCTCCAGGTCGCCCGCGGGCGTGATGTGCATGCGCAGGAAGCCCTTGTGGTCTGGCACCTGGAGCGAGCTGAAGGCCTCGTCGTAGTGCACCCCGAACCTGCATGAGTATTTGGGTGGGTGGGTGGGTGGGTGGGTGAGTGGGGTCTGGCTGCTGGCTCTGCTTGAGGTACCGCAGGAGGGGGGGACAGGAGCGGCTTGATACGGCATGCCCCCAGAGCACGGGAAGCAGGAGCATGATCCCCCTGACTGTCTGAGGGGCCTCCTGGTTGCCTCATGTCCGCCCTCGACCTTTGAGGCAAACGCCTCATCATGCTCATGTCACCCCCCCAGCTCCCCCAATCCAGCCAGCTCCCATATCCAAGCTGAAGCAGGGCTATGTTCTGCCCCACCACAACACAACCTCCCTCGGCCCGGCATGCACCTCCTTGTCCCATCCACAAGATAATACCCCCCACCAGCCCGCACCAGTTGACGCAAATGTAGAGGTAGGCGCCGAACACCAGGGCCACCGTGGGCGTGGCCAGGAGCCAGTAGTAGGCCAGCACGCCGCCGTAGTAGCCCAGAGCCTGCAGGCGGTTGAGCTCCCGCCCCGCGCACAGCAGGTCGCGCGACACGGCGATGGCCTCGGGCGCGTCGAAGGCCGCCATGGCCCACTTGATGGCCCCCGGGTAGAGGCCCAGGGTCCAGCGCTCCGCCGCACCGCGCATGTCGGCGGGGTCGGGGAAGTGGGCGGCCTCGTACTGGCGGTACCACTTGTACAGGCTGTGGTACCCTTCACGCCCCAACTGCTCGTGCCGGATCACGGTCTCGATGCCCAGCTCCAGCAACAGGAGCAGGAATACCGCGCAGCACACGTGCGCGGCACAGTGCAGGCTACGTGATAGGGGAGGAGGGTATTGAGGTGGGTTTGTGAACGCGTAATTTTCTAGGGGAGTCGGGTGATACAAATCACAGCCATGGCAGGTGGAGTGCCGGCACTCTCACACATCCCACTCCTCACCACAACCTCACCTCGCAAACAGGAAGCGGGTGGTGAAGCCACCCAGCCGAGCACGCACGGCCAGGCCCCTGCCCTTGAACTCTGGGCGCTGCCGGTCTGCGGCCGTCGCGTCTGGGCGAGGACGAGATGGGCGGGGTGGGTCAATGGTGAGCCCCCATCGCCAGTCGGGCAGCTCGACATGACACAGCTCACACAGGGTGCCCATCCACAGACTCTGCCCTCCCTTCCCTCCCACATCATCTTGCAGGCTCACCCCCTTTTGCGCCGATGCCGCCTGTGGCGGCAAAGCCCAGGGCCAGCGCGGCCATGCACAGCAGGGCCAGCAACGACACGTAGGACTCCAGGAAGATGTCGCTGACGGTGTCGGCCGCGGCACCCAGGAGCAGGCTCAGGCCGGTGCCCCAATCCGGCGCCTCCAGCACCGCCGCCAGGTGACGGCAGCGCGGCAGCACCGAGACGACCAGCAGGTAGTACAGCGCGCCCCCGATCACGTCGAACCGGGTGTTCATGTTTCGGAACATGTGCAGGTTGCGCCGCCCGATGCTCTCCGACTGCGGGGTGGCGGGGTAAGGCAGCATCGCGAGGTACGTGGGGCCCGTGCGGCGGCGGGTGCTGTGGCGCACGTGCCAGCAATGCATGGATAGGGCCAGACTGTCCATGAACCCCTCGCCCGGCTCCGATGACGGGTGCGACCGCCACGGGATCAACCTCATCAAACAGCCACTGCGCGGTGCAGACAGCGAGAGCACGATCTTGAAGACACACGCTCATCCAGCAGCACACCTGCTGGGCGCTGGGGTAGGCGGCGGCGCAGCGGTACTCGCCTCCCGGCGGGCACGACGGGTCCGGCGAGCGCCCGCGCAGGCCGGAGGAGGCGCCGGGGCGCCCGAAGCCCTCGCCACTCGTGCCTGGCGGCAGGAGGGATGGGTGTGATGTGCGCAGGCTGGTGAAGCGCGACGGACGATTACAGCATGGCCCAATGTCATGGTCATCTCCCACCTCTCCTGAGGTCCCTCCCTGCCCCACCCCTGCATCGCGAAATGTTTTTCCTCCCCATCACCAGCCTCACTTGACAGTCCCAGGACACTCAACACGCCCCCAACCACGCCTCACCTGCACGGTCGCAGACGAAGAGGGGCCCCGCCGCGGCGTCCCGCGGCGGACGGAAGCGCGCGTAGGAAAACGCGTGCGTCGGGTGCAGGAAGGCGCCGCCCGACCCCGACACCAGCAGGTGCTCCGGGTCGGTCAGCCGCCAGCCGGCCTCCGGCGCGGGCGGCGTGCCGCCCGCGGTGCCCGGCGTCGTCCCCGGCCGCCCCCACGCGCCACTTCCCCCGCCGCCCTGCCCCTCCCCCGCGGCCATCCTCAGCTCGGGCCACCAGCTGGAGGTGAGGACCGAGGAGGTGGAGGCCGCGGAGGGCGAGGCGTCGCCGCCGCACCCGCCCCGCGCCGGCACGTGCAGCGGCGTTAGTGCCGGCAGCGGGCCTGAGCCGCCAGAAGGAAAGCGCGGCGTGTCGCCGCTGGCCTCGGCCTCCTCGCTCACCGCCGCAAAGGGCGTAAGCGTCTCGCGCGGGGGCGGCGTGCCGCCCGCCGGGCCCCGGCCCTCCAGGCGCTGCGCGGCGTTGGCCCCGCCCGGCGCGGCGCCGACGGGCAGCAGGCTGGGCGCGCTGGGCGAGCGCCCGTGCGCGCCCAGCGAGCCGCCGTTGCCAAAGGGAGGCTGCATGCCGTGGCGCACGCCCGCCGCGCCGCCCGCGCCACCGGCGGACAGGTGCGCCATGATGCGGGCCTGGACCGCAGTGGGCGACACGCCGGCGGGAGCGCTGGCGTCGGGGCGCGGCGTGGGTGCGCGGCTGGACCCCGGCGACCCCCCGACCGGCGACCCGCCGGCGGGCGTGGACGCGGCGCTGGGCACCAGGCTGGAGCTGGCCCCTGGCGCGTCGTAGGGCTGGAAGGAGTGGCGCATGTAGAAGTGGAGGTCGCCCGCCACGGCCAGCCGCGCGCGGCCGCGCAGAGGGCCGCGCACGAGATGCCGCAGGTTGTTGGCGGTGTCGGTGCCCCAGAACCAGTCCACCAGCCAGCGCGGGCAGTGCATGATCAGAATGGCCTGGTCGGTGGGGGCCATGCGCGTCTCCGCAACGCGCGCAAAGTACCTGGCGTGGGAGTAGGGGCCGGAGCGTGGGTGTGTTGGAGTTTGGATGCCTCCCAGGCCGCCTTCGCGTTGGTCTCCCCGACCCTGTGGACACCCCCTTTTCGCCCCGAAAACCAACAGACAGACGCACGTACTTGTACTGGCAGGTGTCAATGTCGTCCACGAGGGCCAGGTCTATGCCAAACACCCACCACCCCGCCGGCAGCCTGAGCGCCCAGTACGACTTCTCCTGGGGCAGGAGCCAGCCCCCCAGCCAGCCGCGGTGCAGGATGTGGCGGGAGAAGGTCTCCAGCCCATCGATCCAGTCGTGGTTGCCGGGGATGGCAAAGGAAGACGGACCCTCGTACCGCCGCAGCGCCGTGGCCTTGTGGCACAGCCTGGGTGGGCGGGATTTTTGAGAGGGGCGGGGGAGGAGTCGCCGGCGAAGACGGGCGATGGGGCGGGGTGACAACAAGATCTCAAACGCGACGTCCACAGGACCGGTCTGGCCGCGCTGGAATGAGGCCTAGAACACACACTTTTCCCGCCCCAGCTCTCTATCTCATCCCTTGAAGAGCAGCAGCGGGCCTGCAAAGTAT
Organism: Auxenochlorella protothecoides; assembly: GCF_000733215.1. Lineage (NCBI taxonomy): Eukaryota > Viridiplantae > Chlorophyta > Trebouxiophyceae > Chlorellales > Chlorellaceae > Auxenochlorella > Auxenochlorella protothecoides. Next base: position 520,037 of record NW_011934206.1, read on the forward strand.
CACCCCCCTCTCCTCACACGCCTGCACACAGGGCCCGCCCCGCGCCGGGGACAAGTGGGCAGGCAGCGCGGGGGCGGCGTCCACAGCCCGCGCCCAACGTCCGGCTTGTTGACCACAAGGTGGCCCTTGTGTACGTGGGGGGGCGGCGGCAGCGCGGCCTCGTACAGCGAGAAGAGGCGCGTGCGGTACGTCTCCTCTGGGGGTTGGTTGTTGTTCAAGGGTGGGAGGGGGGTGGGTGGGATCCCGCACACCGCTGGCATTGCCGGCAAGTGTAAGGCTGGGCGGTATGCCAGCGACAGTGATACAGGGAGCACCCAGGGACATCAACGAATCGTCGAGCTGATGGTGGCGTTGCTCCCCGGGATTCTATCGGGATCCACAACCCATCACCCTTTCACACAACCCATGCTCCTCCCCGCTCTGACACCCACCGCACCCGTGGGGTTGGGATAGGCCAGGTCTCCGCCGTGCAGGAGCACGCGGCCGCGCGGCAGCGTGCGCGTGCGCTTGGACGGCGCGAAAGACGGCCCGGCGTGCGCGGCGGCGCCCGCCGCCGCCGCCTCGGCCGGCAGCGCCACCTGGATGGAGGGCGCGGCGAGGGCGCGGGCGACGGCATAGGTGGGGTCGCCGCCGTCACCGGTGTCGGCGCAGAAGTCGAACCAGAGCTCGCGCCCCTCGGCCAGGTGCTCAAAGGTGAAGCCGTCGCCGTCCTGGGGCGTGGGGTCGGGCGCCACCCACTCGCTGGCGGTGGCCACCTGCATGGTGCGCATGTCGAAGCGGCCCAGGAAGACCTTGACCGAGACCATGAGGTCGAACAGCGTCTTCAGCAGGTCCGCCGAGGTGCCCGAGTACCAGGGAAACATGGGCAGGAAGGCGGGGGCGGGCGCGTCGTCGGGCAGGCGCTGGGGCGGGGGCGGGGCGGGCGTCCGCGGGCTGCCTTCCCCACCCTCGCCCCAGCCCAGCTCCAGCCCAAAGTCGTCGCGGAAGAGGAGGGAGGAGGCGGCGCGCAGCTTGCGCGGGCTCCACAGAGACCCCACGCTGGACATGGTGCGCACCAGCACGTCAAAGCTCGTCCTGAGGTTGAAGTTGGTTGGTTGATGAGGAGGGACATCCAAACGGGTGCGGGTGCATGCGCTGGCCCTCTCCACGCCGGCAAGGAAGCAGGCAAGGAAGAAGAGGCCTGTGTCGGCAACAGGCGCCCTCCTCGACCATACACGCCTCCCCCAGTCAGTCACAGGGACCAATAAAAACAGTACCCAACCCCCTGCCCCACCTGCTGGGCATGGCGCTGCGCCCCTGCTGGCCCAGCAGGTCGTAGCTCAGGTCGGCGCTGCGCCGCCAGCACCCGCCGCGAGCGCCGCTGCTCCGCAGCCAGCGCTGCGCCACGACAGGATGAGTGTGTTCGTGTTTGGCCTGGATGGATCCCGTCCGCGGCCCTGGGACGCTCGCCGCCACCTCCAGACCCTCCGCAGCCCCCACCCTCTGGCATCCCCCACCCCCCACACCCCGCCAGGCCGCACTCACCCTTCCTGCGCGCCAGCGAGGCGGCGGCGTGCATGGCGGAGGCGGCGGCGTAGTCGCTGAGGCAGGTGGCCCCCAGCATGGCCACCAGGGTGAGCCAGAGGCTGAAGATGGGGGAGATGGTGCCGCCCTCCCGGTCCAGCACCAGGCCCGGGGCGCCCGGGGGCAGCCCCTCCCGCGCCTCCTCGCTGTAGATGACCCAGGAGGAGAAGGCGGGGAAGGCGGCCACGGGCACCGGGGCCAACCAGCGCTCGCAGACCGCCTTGCGCCAGGGCGAGCGCTGGACGCCCGTGGGGCGGAAGAGGTGGAGCAGCGTGGCGCGCGGCCCGGTGCCCGGCGGCGCCTCGCCCCCCGCCTCGGCCCCCGCCTCGCAGAAATTGTGGTAGGTGGAGCAGGCCAGCGCCAGGTTGGCGGCGTGCAGCGCCACCACCGAGGCGGCGGAGGGGTGGGCCAGCCAGGGGCGGACCCAGGCGAGGGCCAGCGCGGCAGCGTGGGCCGCCGCTGCCGCGCCCAGCACCGCCAGGGAGAGCAGGAAAGTGGTGAGCAGGATGGAGAGGTCGGCGCGGAGGTCGATGCCCAGGCTGTCCAGGGAGGGGAGGTGGTAGAAGACAGCGGAGCAGAGCCAGAGGATGTACAGGCTGCTCCAGCTGATCTGGGCGCTGCGGCGCGGGTCACGAGGGGGGTGGAGAGGGGGTCGCTGGTCTGAGGGAACGGGAGGTGAGCAAGCACGCGAGGAAGATGTCGATGAGTCGCCAGCCAGGGACAGGCCCTTTACATCTCAGCAACGCCTGCACACAACACAAACACCCACCCGGCGGCAGAACCGAGGCGGAGGTTGATCTGGGGGCGCACATACAGGTATGCGAAGAGGCACGTCGCGCCTGCGGTGATTGCGGCCGGCGAGCGAGGCGAGGGGTGAGCGAAGTGAGGGGGCGAGTCTGCACGTGCGGCGCGACGGACGACCACCTCATCGCTCCAGCACGCAAGAGGGCACAAAGGCAACAGCCCACCCATAGAAACGGGCAGGCAGTGCGTGCGGCAGCAGCCTACCGAAGAGGTAGTACCAGCGTCGGTTCAGGTTGAACCTCTCCACCACTCCCTAAGGGGTTCAGAAAAGGGAGCGGGTGGTTTGGCGCTAGAATTTGGCAATGGCAGGGCCATGAAGAGGCGCAATGCCACCATAGTTGCAAGTTTCGGAGTCGTGAGACTGCTGTGGTGAGGCTCTGTCTGCGCTATGGACCGCCCCTGCTGCATGCCTGTGTCGAGAGGCTGACATCCCTCACCCTCACCCCTTCCCCGGGCACCCCTCTCCCACCTGTGCGCTGTCGATCAGGACGCATGCAGCCGAGAATGTGATGACCAGGTAAATTGCATACTGCGTATGCTTGAACCCAGTCACGTGTGTCGCCATCTTTGGTGGTCTCGGATGCCACCTCGCTGCCAGGCCACTCACTCGCAGCCACTCCGGTCGGGAGAGGGGCAGAGGGGCCTGTGGGAACCCTCCAGGACAGTCATCGAGGGTCTAAGTTTCCACATTCCATTCGAGCGGTCTGTGATTCAGCACAGGCATTGATGGGCGAGCGGGGTGAAATGCCGTGGTCATGTGAGGCAGCACTGGAGAATCCGCATCTCGACAGCAACTGTTCAAATGTTCCCCGATCCCGGTCTGCCACCACACCCAACCACCCCATCATCTCCTGCTCTTAGATTACAAACATCCGATCAGCAGCGAGGGAATCAGCACACATGGTATTGATCAAAACAGTGCTCCGCCCTTGCTCCGTGCAGCCCCGGGCCCACCCTAGGGGGTGAACTTGGTGGCAGCCGCGAAGCCGTTGTTGGTCCAGGGGTCGGCCAGGTGGTCGCTCAGGTTCTCCAGGGGTCCCTTGCCGGTGACGATGGCCTGGACGAAGAAACCAAAGTTGGCAAACATGGCCAGACGGCCGTTCTTCAGCTCCTTCACCTTCAGCTCCGCCAGCGCGTCGGGGTCGTCGGCCAGGCCCAGGGGGTCGAAGGCCTCACCGGGGTACAGGGGGTCCAGGCCTTCGCCGGCGGGCCCGCCGTTCACGCGGTAGCCCTCCACCAGGCCCATGAGAATGACCTGGGAGATGAGGGTGGCCACGATGGACTGGGCGTGCACCAGGGAGGGGTTGCCCAGGTAGTCCAGGCCGCCGGACTGGAAGATCTGGGAGCCGGCCTTGAACCAAACGGCCTCGCCGAAGGAGGCGGCGCCGTTGCGCTCCAGCAGCTCGGGGGTGATGATGCCCAGGGCGCCCAGCAGGGCCCAGCGGGCGTGGATCACCTCAAGCTCGCGGTAGCGGGCAAAGGTCTCGGGGTCGGCGGACAGACCGGCGGTGTCCCAGCCGTAGTCACCGGGGTACTCGCCTGACGGTGGGAGGGGGGGAGGGGGGGCGGGGGAGGGTGAGAATGGATCTGTATGGGGGGTGGAATGCGATGCAGCGACGAGATTCAGCAAGATGGAGCTGCAGGAGCTACGCGGCCAGGCAGGGACACGATCCTAGCAGTGCCATCCCATCGCTCAATGACTCAGGCCAAAGTACAGGATGGCGGATTCATCACACGGCTCCCACATGCCCCCGCTCACCCTTCAGGTAGTCAGGGGTGGAGTCGCCGGAGAAGGGTCCCAGCCACTTCACGCGGTCTGCGAAGGAGTGAGCATTCGGATGATGAGCGCAGGTGCACATGGAGAGTGGATATCGAGTGGCCTGGGGCCAGGCCAGGTCAGGGGGGGATCACACGACCGAGGGAGGGGCACTGCTCCCCGGCCCAGGGCAAGCGCAAAGAAGGCAAGCGAGCACGGCCAGCTACTCACTGGGGCCGTAGAACTCGGCGGCGGCCCTGGTGACCTGGCGGGTGCCCTGTAATGACAAAGGGTTGGGGCAAGCATGTGTGAGATAGGGTCGGGATGGGTCGGGACCTGGGAGCTGATCGGGGCCCACTGTCGCCCCGAAACCGTTGCTCGATCGAGGGCCCTGGCGTCGCATGGGAGCTAGTTTCCAAAAAGAAATGCAAAGGCAAAACACACCAGACCATTGCAATCACTCACCCGTCCAGCGGTGGGGACGGCGCTGCGCAGGGTGGTGCCCATGGTGGCGCGCATGGCGGTCTGCATGATGAAGAAGAAGCCGGTTGAGATGCTAGAAATGAAATAGAGAGGATGAATCTACCGAAATCCGGCGCTGATGAGCTCTATTTGCTCGGGGCACGCTACCGCATCTTGTTCCAGCAGGAGTAGATTTGGTCGGGATACCCTGGTGCGGTGCCCTCGCACCAGGGTTTATGCTCCCACAATCGTATCCCACCCTCGGATTTTCCCCCATCTGTCATCGTACGTCGGCCACGAGATCCATGGGGTGGTGGGATCTGCGTGATTCCTGACGTCAGCTTGTCCTATCAATAAAATTTAGATGCTCGAGTGTTCATAGCCCTGCGGTGCGGTCGTGCCCCGTGCGGGCCTCTCCAGATACCCCCAGACTCCGCCTCTCCGAGCACGTGCCTGGGTATCCGCTTTTTTGAGTTAATACCTCCATGACATGTACCAAGAGACTACAATATCATCATGGTAAAACCTCCGCATTCAGAGCACCAGGCAGCCAGGATCATCCCAGGACCATGGGCCCTGCCCCTGCTGTGTCCAGAGCATTCACCGCCGCCTCGGAGAGCAGGCTGGCACCCTCCGCCGACCCGCCGTCGAAGGGCTGGGCCATGGCGCGCATGAACTCCCGCGCGATGCACAGGAGCATGTCGGTGGAGAGGTTGAGGTGCGCGTCCCGCAGCTGGCTGGAGATCCAGCCAGGCAACTTGTCGCGCTTGTCGTGGCGCTGGTAGCGCTTGTCCGCGAACACCATCAGCCCGTAGTCGGCCTTGGAGCGGATGACGCGGCCCACGCACTGCGCCGCCTGCCGCACCGCGTCAAAGGCCAGGAAGTCCGACTCCTTGATCTGGAAGGTCTCGCGAAGGTATTCCAGCCGAGCCCTGGGTGGGTGTGGGGTTGCACGGAAGCAGAGGGGTGGGATGGGATGGGGGGGAAAGTGGACGGAATGAGATTCTGTGAGATGTTGGTGTTGGGATGAATGAAAGAAGGGTCGATGTGAGGAGCTGTCCGAGCTATCTTGGGGCGAGGCCCGGGCCAAGGGGCCGGCGGCTCGCGCGGCAGATCACGCCCGCGGCGCACCCGTATCTCAGCATGTTTCTGTTTCTGCCCAGCACCTCCAACCCTGCCCATGAACATCTGGGCAGCACCTGAGGATGCGGCCCAGCGTGTACTGGTAGGGCACCCCAAACATGACCACGCAGCGGCCGTAGTGCCGGTCAAAGTCTATGCCCTCCGCCACCTTGCCCCTCGCCACACTGCATTGGTGTCAGGCTGGACTGGAACGGGGAGAGAGGGAGAAGGCGAGCAGGTCCAGGGCAGCATGCATACAAGAGTGAGGTGCAGGAGCAGGGGCCGTTGCCACCGAGCCCCCGCGGACCGCAAAGGCCACTCCGCCGGGCAGCCTTTGCCATCGGCGCCGCCCACTTCACCCCTTGCACCACCGTCATGCACCTGAAGAAGATGGCGCCCCGCCCGCAGTCGCACGCGCGCCGGTAGTTGTCCAGCGCCAGCGTCGTCTCCACCACGTCCACTGTCTCGATGAAGACCAGCTTGTGCGTCATGAGCGCCGACAGGATGCCCATGTCGTTCCAGCGTGACACTATGGAGTCCATGTAGGAGTAGGAGACGAAGAAGCAGATGATGCCGTCGGGAACCACCGCCGCCAGGTCCAACAGCATCCTGCCTGAAATTGCGATGGGGTTGGTGGAAAGGGTTGAATGGAGCAGAGGGTGTGATGCTGGCAGATATGTGGTGAAGTACATGCCAATCCTGGCGCTCCTGGGGACCAAAGGATGCAGAGAATTCTGGTCTTGAGGCAGACCGCCTGCTGCCAGCCCACTCGGGAGAGGCCGAGGAGCGGATACCGCAACTGAAACCCCTAGCCTACGATGGACACCAGTGCGCACAGCCTCCACATGGGTCAAATGTCACCCACACAAACCGTGACAGCATTCCCCCCAAACTGCAACCTGCCCACCGTAGTTCCTGGTGACAGCCGGGTCGTCACGCATGTCAAACTTGGTGGACACCGGCAGCTGGTCCCCACCGCGCGTCAGGACCACGGGGCAGAGGCACTGGCGCGTCAACGTCATGGCCAGCGAGGCCAGGCACACGGGCTTGAAGTCCAGGATGCGGGGGTAGAGGTCAATGGGGGACAGCGTGCCCGAGGTGATCACCACGCTCTGGAACTTGGCAAACACAGGCTTGATGGCCAGGCTGGCGTCCAGGCACGCCAGCTGGATCACCGGATCTGGCACCTGCCGTAAGGAAGGTGATGTGGGAATTGAGGGATGGACACTGTTTGCAAAGGTTGAGGGGTATGGGATAGGAGCATTGTCATTGGGTGCTGTGAAAGGGACGTGCTTCGAAGTGGCAAAGCGATGCAGGCCACATCCCTCTTCTTCATGCGTGACAGATACAGGGGCAGGGGCTCGTTCTGCAGCGGAATGGCTGTACCATCAGCCGATGCAGCTTTCTCCTCCCACGTGAACACACACACACCACCCCCGCCGGCTGCACATGCCAGCTTGGCGCTGCTAGTCCACATGCATGCCACCTCACAGCCAGCTGCACTCTCTTCCCCAAGCCGCCTTCCTTCCACTCCCAAATCCCCTCACCCCGGGCATGCGCTCGTCGTAGGGCTCCACGATGATGGCAAAGCCCTTGGTGTAGGTGCCCACCAGCGTGGCAAAGTCGGCCACGCGATGGATGGGCCCAAAGTCGTCGGTGGCCGAGATCTCCAACGTCTTCATGAGGCTTGTCAGCCGGTCGTAGCAGAAGCGCAGCGTCTTGCCCTCAATGGCAACCACCTGGGGAGGAGGGGCGAAAACGAGAAGGAGGGGTGGTCAGGGTGGTGGCCTGCACTGGGTGTCTGCTGTCGAGCGTGAGGTGGGTGTCCCACAGAGGAGTGTGGCCTCCATGGCCAGACACGGCCACCATTCCCCAGTCAGGACCGCAATCACCCACTGGGACTTCCTCTCACGCTCTGGAGGTGGGTGAGGAAGGAGGTGGGGGTGTCGGACACCACCTGGTTGACGTTGAGCCGCGTGCGCAGGAAGGAGAGGAAGCGCTGGAGGAAGGCGAGGAAGTGCTCTGAGGCGGGTGGGGAGTCGGGAGGTTGGGTCATTGTGAGTGACTCTGAGGCACCCAGGTGGTACCTGGCACCCTCTTGGATCCCCCCCAGGCCACCCACCGGCACGGCGGATGTTCCCCGGCACCGCTTCCTGGAGGATGTCGGCCGGCAGCGCCGGGTTCGCGAGCCACTGCTCGCTCTCCCCGCCGCCCCTGAGGGCCCCCTGGCTCGCAAGGCCCTGGGAAGATGCCGGGCAGAGGGAGTTACTCAGCAAAGGGCGGCAGTCAGGGGGCAGGCAACTGCAAGCATGCCGTGATACGGCCACCCTGCTCCCATCCCTGTGACCTCCCATACCCACCCACCTGCACCAGGCGCTGGTACTCCCGCTTGAGCCGGTCGGCGTCTGTGGACTTGACGCGCTCAATCTCGGACCGGAGGCGAGCCACGTTGCGCCCCGCGGCATCCAGGCCCTGCTGCCTCAGCTCCACGCTGTGGGTGCCATGGCATGGGGGGGTGGTTGGGGAGACAGGGTGAGGGGTCCGGCGGTGGCCCCGTTCAACATCCATGACTGCTGCGCATGTCACACACCAGGACCCGAGGACGCTTGCTGGGCGCGGATGTAGTTTCAAGGGGAGACTCAATCCCTGGGGGGCCCATCCACAGGGTCATGCCCGGCCAGCTGTCTTTGCTGTACTCCTCCTTCACGAAGCGGGTCTCCCAGCTGCGCAGCGTCCTTCCCACCCATCCTCAACCTCCCCTTCCTGTACTGACCCCCACCCCCTTCATTTCCCCCTCTTTCTTCACCTCAGCGCCTCGATGCACACATTGTCGATGTTGTGGGCCTCGTCGAAGACCACGATGCACTCGCGCTCCATCTCGCGCGACACCATGGCTGCCACCTTGGGGTCCAACAGGTACTGATAGTTCCAGACCACCACGTTGGCGTAGGCCACCATGTGGCGCGCCAGGAAGTAGGGGCACCAGCGCCGCTTGCGCCCCAGCGCGCGCAGGTCGTGCATGGTGTAGACCCCGGCGTCCAGGCGGCCGTCGGCGCCCGCGCCCTCCAGGCCCTCGAAGAACTCGCAGAGCTCAATGTCAGGCACTGCGGCCGGCACCGCGGCGGCGGCGCCGGCATCCGTGGTCTCCGCGCCGGGGCGGGCTGCGCCGCGCGCCCGCTCCCGGACCCAGGAGGCGGTCAGGCGCATGCACCGCGCGTCCACACTCTCTCGAGACCCCTCCTCCGCCACGCGCGGGTGGATGCACAGGTTCTTGCGACTGGACAGGCCCAGGGCCAGCAGCTTGGGGGCGGGGGCGTCGGTGAAGTAGCGGGATCGATACTCGATCAGGTCCTTGACCTCCGCCAGGACCTGAGGGGGGTGGGAAGGGAGAAAAAAGAGGGTTGGGGGGGGAAGCCTCAGGGCTAAGGTGCTGTACACCTGCAGGAGCAGGCAGGCCATTACACCCGGATCAGAGCCTCGGTCCCGCCTCGGCAACTGCCGCTGCATAGGGCGCCCTGCGCCCCCGACACACACCATCACCTTCTCCATCTCTGGTACGGTGCGCGTGCAGTATATGAGCTTGCCGGTCTCGGGGTGGGCCAGCTGGTACGAGGTGATGAGGGACAGCAGGGTGATGGTCTTGCCTGTCCCCGTCGGCATCTGGAAAGTATGGAGGAGGGGAGGCCGGTCTGTGATGTCCAGGGGCTGCAGGAGCGAGTGCGCGGCCCAGGGGCCCCTGACATCCGATGGCAGGACAGAGGGCATGCCCATGACATGGCCTCCACCCTCATCCCCACCTCCAGCAGGCAGTGGCCCTTGGCGTCCAGAGCATGCTTGAGCTCCAGCATGTACTTGTACTGCTCGGGATAGATGTACTCATAGGGGAAATAGACCGTGAGGCCCTCCAGGAGGAACCTCATGCTGGGGACCCGTGCCTGATGACGTGCTCGTGTCGATCGGTGGCCTGGGCCAAGGCTCTAGACACGGCAATGACCCCTCATGCCATCCACTGTCCAAAGTCCACGCGCCAAGGACGGGGACTCCGCCTGTGGCCAGCGTGACGACGGCGTGGCACACCCTGTTTCGGGTGGCGAGAGCCTTGCCAACTGCAATAAGGCTATGATGGCGGCGTCACTGACGGTAACTAAACGTGTCAATATTTGAAGAATCCAGTATATATAGGTGTGCGTCCAGCCTTGCTGCTTGGGACTCTCCAAGCAAGGAGTGTCGACGATGTGATCACCGAACCCACAACAGGCAAGCACCCAGTTATTATGTGGGCACGTTTTCACAGAGGAGGCATCATTCGGATCAATTCCACTCTCTGAGTGTCGCTCCTAATCGGTGCCAGGCGCAGAACTGCACCATCTCAGACAGGGATGCTGCCCATGAAATGCTCCGGAAAACCCATAATCCATGTCGTCTCCGCTCGGTCGATGGGAAGTACAGGTTGTCGCCCCCCGCCATTTCCAGCATCTTTGCGCTTGGGGCAATGTCCGCGTTAATGAGGTCTAACCGAGACCGGACTATTGCGAATTGAAAACTATATTCCAAAGCCCGCTGCGATCTACTTCGGTAGTCGTAGCAATTTCTGGACAGGACTCTCGCAGTCCTTAACCCCCCCCCCACACTATCCTCCACCATTCACCTCCACTGAAATTCAATCAATACATGTTGACAGTTGTTGGTGTAAGCAGTCAATGGTGCAGTGTGCCGAGGAGCAGCGGGGTGTACTATTGGTGACATACAGCATGGGATACAGTGAAAGAATTCGTGCAAGGACGCAGGGCGCAAAAGCAATATACACATCATCTGGCTGGTCGTACATCCTGCTACCGCTTCTTGGCGGCTGCCTGGCCTGCCTGCCACACGTCCGCAGCCCTGACTTGCACGCGCAGGGCCCCCGCCCTCACCGTCAGCACGTCCCCCGCAACCTTGACCACCATCCCCGTTGCGCCCTTCAGCTGCGCGACAGCCACAATGTCCCCGACGCGCACCACGGGCGCTGCCCGGGGGTTGGGCGCCCCCGGGGGCTGCTTTTCCCGTGCCGGCTGCAGCCGGCCACGCATCTGGGTTAGCTCCCGCCGCGCAGCCTTGCCGTCCAGGAACCCCGTCCTTGCCTCGTGCAGCATGGTACGGATGCGAGCCTTCAGTTCTGCCTCATCCGCAGCAGCCTGTGCAAATTGAGGGGAGGGAGGGGGGGGGAACCCAGGGTGAAAGGTTGCCGCCAGACCTAGCCTTCCCCCACAGAAGGAGGGCATCCAAGTTGCCGAGCCCATCCGCCCACCACCACCAACATCCAGGCCCCCTTTGCAAGCGACCCACCTCCTGGGCCATTCTTTCTTCGACGTTCGCGGCCTCCCGCTCGCAGGCCAGCAGCTCAGCCTCGGCTGTGGCTCGCTCCCGCAGAGCCGCCTCCAGCGCCCTTTCCGCCGCCGCCCTTTCTTCGCGCAGGCCGCCCACCTCCTCCGCCAGGCCGCGCAGCGACTGCCGCGCCGGCCCCTGCGCCGCCGAGCTCGCCGACGCACCGCCGCCCGCCAGCCGGTCGCGGGCGGCGGCCAGGATGTCGGGGTCGAAGCCCAGGCCCTGCGCGATGCTCAGCGCCATGGAGGGCCCCGCCACGCCCCAGGTCAGGCTGTAGGTGGGGTGCAGCGTGGATCCGTCGAAGCCCACCGCCGCACAACAGAAGTCGTCGCGCGACGTCGCCAGGGCCTGAAAGTGGGGACGGGGCTTGTTGGGTGGCGTCGGTGGTACCTTTGCACGGCAGTCATTTTGTGCAGGTGAGAAGGGTTGCCGCCTTCAGGGCTGGGGCTGGTTGCATGACGAGACTGTTCCGTGCACACCAGGGACTACATGTCAGCCTCTCACGGCAGCGAGCTCTCCATGCCCACCCCCGCAAGCACCCCACTCGCCAGCAGCCCACACGCTCGCCCCTACAAATCCCCTCCACCCACGAGTGATCCACACCTGAGATCCCCCTTCCCCTCCCCTGACACCTCAACACCCCTCTCTGGTTACCCTGACGGCGGTGTGGTGGGTGGTGACGAGGGTCAGCCCCGCCCGCCCGGCCAGCCACGTCAGCGTCGCCGTGGCGATGGCGGCGCCCTCGCTGGGCTCGGTCCCGCTCCCCAGCTCGTCCAGGAGGACCAGGGAGGATGGGCCGGCGCCCGCGCAGGCGCCGGCCACGCGCCGCATGTGCGCGCTGAAGGTGGAAAGCCCGGCGCCCAGGCCCTGGCCGTCGCCCACGTCGGCCAGCACCGCCTCGAAGAAGGGGAGGCGGGGTCCTGGGCCGGCGGGCAGGAACAGGCCAGCGCGCGCCATGAGGCACGCCAGGCCCAGTGTCTTCAGCGCGGCGGTCTTGCCGCCCGTGTTGGGGCCGGTGATGGCCGCCACGCGGCTGGCAGGCGGGATGTGCAGCCCGATGGGCACCGGGGGTGGTGGGAGGGAGGGGGTGGGGGATGCTGGAGGAAGCCTCCTCGCAGCCGTTTGGCGCCACACTGGCGTCAGATGCAGCCGCCGCAGCGATCGCACCGGCACTCCTCGTCGCAGCGCCCTTGTCAGCACCCCTTGCGCCCTCTGCGCCGGCCTCCTCCCCGCCAGACGCATGCCCGAGGCTGACCCCCAGCAGCGCCGGGTGGCGCATGCCCTCCAGCTCCACGCCCGCCCCGAATGTCGGCCGCTGGGCCCCGAGCCAGCGGGCGTGCGCGGCGCGCGCGGAGGCGAGGTCCAGCGCGCACAGCGCGTCGCGCGCCGCCAGCAGGGCGCCGGCGTGCCGCGCCACCTGTTGTGGCATGGAGATGGGTGGTGGGGGGAATGTGAGGCTTGGGAAGGGGGCGCGGTATTGGATCGATCGGCCTGATGCCTTTGGACACACCAAAATCAGTACATCATTCACCATCATGGGGTGTAACCCAGGGCCCCCGCCATGCAAACGCCACAAGCATCACCCCTCCCACACCTGGCGAGACAGCGAGGCCAGGACCGCCGCCACCTCCTCCTCCTCCCGCCCGGCCAGGGCGGCGATGGCGTTGTTCAGCGGCACCAGCTCGGCGGGCTCCATGTAGGCGGTGGCGCCCGAGGCGCTGAGGGCCAGGGTCAGCGATCCGCGCGGCAGGTCGCCCTTGCGCGCGCGGCGCACGGGGCAGCAGGCCCGGTCTCGGCGCTGCACCACCAGCGGGCGCTCGGCGACGCCCGACGCGTGCAGCCGTCGCGCCCAGGCCGTGGCGGCATGGTCCAGCTCTGCAGCGGCCCGGCGCGCGGCCTCCCGGACGGCGCCCAGCTCTGCCGATGCGCTGTCCAGCAGGTCCGGTACGCCAGGCTGGTATGAGAGATTGTGGGGTCCCGGGGGGAGAGTCGCAGGGGGATTTGGTCAGCATGCAGACCCGCGACCGCAGCGGCACAGTCGAGGAATCTACCAAATCCCCCACCAAAGTCCCACAAAGCCGCCACACCGCCGCACCCTCACGGCCAGCGTCAGGGGATGGAGGAGCTCCGTCAGGCGGAGCGCCGGGCCGTAGGCCGCCAGGTCCGGGCGGGCATCCTTCTGAGCAGTCAGGCCGTCGCGTGCGGCCTCCGCCAGCTGCAGGGTTTGGAGCAGGGCTCCAAGGGCGTCGACGCTCAGCACCAGCCCCGCACCGGCCCCCTCCACAGCGTCGAGGTAGTCTGAGACGCCCGACAGCCTGGAGCAGGTGTGGAAGGAGGGATGGCCGCAAAATGCTTTGGCGATGCAGCATCAACAATACCACATAAAACTTCCCTCCTCTCCTGACTCTGTACTACCAGCCTCACGGTGTTGTGAGGTGCAGTGCTTGCTCTGTCTCCCGCAGCAGGCGCTCGCTGACTTCCCTAGAAGAGCCCAAGGCCAGGCCATGCGGGCCATGGGCGGCCTCCATGCCCATGGGGGTCCGACAGAAGCGTCCCACCTGGACGCACACCTCCTGCCACCCCAGCATGGCTAGGGAGTCCAGCACCAGGTCATGTTTTGTGAGGGGGCTTGATTTCAGGGCTGACAAGGCTGTGCCTTCTGATGTCACCTGGGCAGCACTCCTCACCACAGGCGTCCTGCCTGGATGGTGAGGTCGTGCTCCATGCCACCCTGCATTGGCCCATGGGGCTCTGTCAACGCGAGCAGCGGCACCTCGCGGAGGCATCGAGCTCGCAGCCATGCGGTGCATGCCCTGGTGCCTCGCTCCAGGTGTCACGGCGCCCATGCGGGTGTTGTGGGTGACGCATTGCAGCATCGCTCACGCGGCTGCCGAGCGACGAGCCCGCCCTCCTACAGTCAAGTATTGCGGTAATTCGCATTCATATGTTTGGCAACAACCCTGGGATTGGATTTCATTCGCATCTGCATGTCCACTCCAACGAGCAGCAGAGCACATCACAGCATGGTGGTTTCGACACATCGCCGACAGTCGGAACCTTGATTAAATCAGAAGGCCTGCCTTCCTTGGCCAGATACGGTCTCCACAATAGCTCATGAAAAGCAATTGAAGCGCATCGGTCCTGCCCGCCATGGCCTACCTCCTCGCAGGAGCGGCTGGGCTGTTCTACTTGCTGTACAAGGGAAAGCGCGAGGCCGGCGATAGGTCACTGCAGCGAAAGATATTGAAAGAGGTAAGATGCAAGTGAATTTATTAATGTTCAGGAGTCTTCTCATGCTGCGATCTTGGGTTGCACGGATGAGACTGGCAAGCTTTGATCTTAGTTCCCCCTCCCCTTCCTTGCATGCACAGTACCAAGACCTCTTTGATGTTTCGACGCAAAGGCTGCGGGACGTGCAGCGCGACCTCATCCTGCAAGTAGAAGCGGGACTCAGGGGCGACAAATCGGGGCTCCTCATGCTCCCAACCTTTGTGGACATCCTGCCTACAGGGTAAGCTTGGAGGATTGGTCGGGCGAGTGTGCAAGGTCTAGTTGCCCTTGTGGGTGGCTGCGTGCATGTCGCGGACATCATCTTGATGGTTTCTGACAACCTGATCAAAGTTTTCCATCTACAGGGATGAGCAGGGAGACTACTATGCCATTGACCTGGGAGGAACGAACCTGCGAGTCCTGCACACCCGGCTCGGGCCAGGGAAGGGCGAGGCGAGTCAGCGGTGGGGGGCGCAAGCAGGACTACTGTGGCTGGAAGGAGTTGATATAAGTTTGTGTTCTTTTTCGTGACAGGAGCTGCAGCAGGAGCAGATGGTGCCAGGAGAGGCAGCTGCTGACTTGTATCACCACACCTTCCTCTGCCAGGGAGAGGAGCAGGACATTCGGGAATGGCCCATTCCCAAGGAGTGCTTCAATACCGACTCTGGAAAGCTGCTGGAGTTTGTGGCTGACTGCGTCGAGGAGATGCTGGTCGAGCACCCGCCAGCGTGCGTTTCTTGGGGATGCTGAGGGCTGTGCGCTGGGGCTGACAGGCTCTTCATCAAGGGGTGTGCTGCTGGCTGGAATTCGATTCTTGGTCAGCAGGCTGTAGATGCTTGCACACTCGCTTGAAATATCTCTCCACACCTCCGGTGCCTTGCTCTCCAAAGTGTGGCCCCGGCTGCATGATCTTCCAACAAGGTTCAAGCTGGCCATGCATCACTCCTCCAGCTCGCCACCAATCCTCCACGCTCGCCCCCCCCTTGTCCTTCCAGGTCTGGGGCCCTGCCCGTTCTTGGCTTCTGCTTCAGCTTTGGTTTCAACCAGACCGCGCTCAACAATGGTGTCCTTGTGCGGTGGACAAAGGTGAGGAGAGGTTGGCGATGTTGACCGCATGTGATGAAAGGGTGGAAGCCGAGAGTTCCCATTGGCAGCGCTGCCGTCTGTGCTTGTAGCTCATTTTTGCATGCCAGATTGTGAGCCACAAGATCTCTTTGGTGAGGACCCACTTTCTCGAGCGGCAAACATTCCCCTCCCTTTTACCTCAACAAGCTCCTCCTGCATACATTCAATCCCTACACACTTGGCCCACCCCCCACCGGCAGGGCTTCTATGGCAAGGGCCTGATTGGCGAGGACATCGTGGGTGCGCTGCAGTGTGTCTTCCGGGCGCGGGGCAGGGCGGTGGAGATCCCGGCCATCCTAAACGACACCGTGGCGACGCTGATCGCCCTACGCTACGCGGAACCCGCCACGCAGCTGGGCATCATCCTGGGCACGGGGACCAACGCCGCCTATCAGGAGCGCATCGACAGGTCAGGGGTTGTCGAGCAGTGGGGGGAAAGAGGGTTCCATCAGGGGACTTAAGACCCACCTCTCTCGCTGAAGCCTAGCACCCACGGTGGCTGGACCCATGAGCAACAGCCCTCCCGACACACCCTCGCGCTGCTCAAATCCACAGGATCAAGACGCTTGACCCGGGCTTCAAGGGGCGCAGCGAGCACATGGTGGTGAACACGGAGTGGGGCGACTTCTTTGCGGCCTCCCTCCCCGTCTGCGAGGAGGACGACTGGGTGGATGCCGCCAGCGTCAACCCCGGCCGAGGGCGGCTCGAAAAGGTGGGTGATCACAGGGTTGGTGTGATGCTGGGCCAGACCGCTTGATCGCCCTGGGACTGTTGGGTGACGAGGGATGGAGCGCCCATTCCTGGACTTAATGGACGGTTGATGGCCCTCCACCACCCCTGGTTGCCTGCCCAGACTGCTCATGACCCCCTCTGACTCCTCTTCCCCATACAACCCCCCCAGCTGGTGTCGGGGCTGTACATGGGCGAGATCGTGCGCCGCGCCCTGGCCCGCCTGGGCCAGCATGCCGGCCTGTTCGGCCGCGCCGCCGCCCTACCCGCCGCCCTGCTCACGCCCGGGTCGCTGGGCAGCGCGGCGGTGGCCGCCATGGACGAGGACGAGAGCGCCGACCTGGCGGCCGCCGGCGCCGCGCTGGCCACGCTGGGCGTTGCCCGGCCCACGAGGCGCCAGCGCCGCGTTGCGCGCGCGCTGGCGCGACTGGCCGCGCTGCGCTCCGCGCGCCTGAGCGCCGCCGCACTGTGCGCGCTCCTGCGCCACCTGGGCTGGGATGAGCGCAGCCGCGTGGTGGCCGCCATGGACGGCTCCGTCTTCTGCCGGTACGCGGGGTACCGCGCCATGATGCGGGACACCCTCGAGCGCCTGCTGGGCCGCGAGGCCGCGGCGGCGCTGGAGCTGCGGGAGGCGCGGGATGGGTCAGTACGTGGCGCCGCCTACCTTGCGGCCGCCGCCTCCCGATACGACCACGCCCCCAGGGCCTAGGCTTTTGGAGGGGGGAAGCTACGAGAGGGGTGCCGGGGGAGCTGATCGCCCTGCCTCATGGCATGCAGATCGGCTGACCAATATTCCAATATGCCCCGCGTCAGGCTGCGTCCTAGGCCTCGCAAGCGGAATCTCCCCTGCAGGGCCAGCACATGTCAGCGCCACCTCTTGGAATCGAGGAATGGAAGGAGTATACATCAGGAACACGGGTTATTCACATACAGGACGAGCCTTTCTCACGCGCCGGCGCGTTGTAGGTCAGCGTGGCCTGGCGCAGGGGGCCACTGGGCGGATCGTTGGCCTTGGCCTCCGCTGCCCTTCGCTCCAGCATAGCCGTCTTCCAGGCATCATACTCCTGAGCCCCGCGACACGTTTGGCAGGGGCTGGGGGATGCGTGCGCAGTGTGCCAATCTCAAGAACATCGACCATTGCATTCCAGCAGCCTGGTGCCCCCCCGCTGGTCCACAGCACCCTGTCCAGCCCTGCCTTCACTCCACACCCGCTTCTGCTGCTTGCCGGCATGCACCCGTCGCCCCACGGCGCCATCCTCCAGCACCTCTTCGTCACTGCTGCCGAGCTCCTCCAGTCTCGCTGAAGCCGCAACAGCCAGGCACCTGCATGTGGAGAATGCGAGGCATAGCTCCTGGGGCTTGGGGATGAGCGCTGGGGTTGACACATGGACCTCGCACATGGTGGCCAGCTCTGAGAGTGCGAGTCCTGAGCATCCCCTTGCCGCCAGCTCACCCATCCGCAGCCTCGTCTTCTGCGCCCTCAGGTTTTCGCCTACGCTTGGCACTGCTGCCGGTGCTGAGCTCGGGCATCAGGGAAGCAACAGCAGTGGCAGCAGCAGCGAATTCTGTCGGTAGGACACCCAAAGGCTCCAGCAGTCTCCGCTTGTCCACCTGCGACCGATACGCAATCGAGAATGGACGAAATGAAAGGTATTGGAATTCGCAGGTAGACTCTTGTTTGAGACCACGTGGATGTGGCGCCGCCGCCGAGCGGAATCACAGGGTGACGCTGAGACGAGCGGCAAAACCTCCCTCCCGCCACACCTCTTGTGTGTCTCACACTTTACCAAACAGGTTGCACTTGTTTGCGTCCGCACGTGCCACCCTACTCCTTCCGCACACCTTGACTTTGTTCTTCTGCGCCACAGCGAGGAAGATTGCCGCCACAAACACGGGTTTGTTGAGTGCCACCGTCCCCCTTTGAGCAATGGCAACCTGGGCGACATATCTCTGCTTGAAGGTTGCCAGCGCTGCAGCCACCGGCCGCTCCAGCCGGACGCAGCCAAACTGCAGACATAGGTCCCGAGGATGTGTCTGCGTCTTGACCCCGAGCAACTTCTGCAGCATGGCACGTGCATTCCGGTATACCTGGGGTATGCGGGGTGATTGGTCAAACTTGAGGTGCAAACATCTTGATAAGTGCCCTGCTGTTCTGCGCTAGCCCAGCCATCAAAGTACACAGACACCAGTGCAGAGAAAAATGTGTACAGTATTGCAGGGATGCCACCAACTCACGGTTGCGGAGGCTCCACTGTGTTTCTGGAGTGCTCCGCTGTCTATCGAGTGCTGCAGCCTGTGGGATGGGAGACGACATCTCAAACAGATGTCAACACATGTGAACAGGCTCTGAAATGTCCTACCCATTGAGCTGCTGGAACCCTTTCGACAACTCACATCATACAGGATAGCTCCAGGCATGCTGCTGCCTTGCAGGCTTCCCCCTGCACAGAAGGCGTTGATGGAGTTGACTCTTGGTGACGCTTCACGTACTCTTGCCGCTCAAAACCCAGTGCCGTCAGCTCACCGTGCCCATGCTCGCCCCAGCCAGTTTTGTATTGGCAAGTCGCATGTATTCCGAGGCTTTGTTCTGCACCGCTCTGTCGCTGATGCCGATTCTGCGAGCCAGCATGGAGATATCCATCTCAACAGATGTGTTGAGCCACGGACGCTGAACACCGTATACGCCAGCGAAGCCAAGGAGCTGCTTTTCAATTTATTTCATCACATGTAGAACGCGTCATATGTGCGTCTTCAGCGCGCAGGCTGCTGGTGCCCGGGGAGGACGAGTTCGTAATTTCATACCCTACGCGTGCGTTGCGTGCCATGCGTCTCCGGGTGTCACGCAGGGTGGTAAGCTTTCGGACTCGACACCTGCACACCACTTACTTCAGACTCTGTGGTGACTAACGTATCATTGCCTTCATCGGAACGCTCTCGCATTCTAGCCCTAATAGGACACTGAAGTCTCGGTAGTCGAACCAGCTTCAGCCGGAATGGGGGAGGTGAACGCTGAACGACGAGAGGATACCGGGCTGACTGCGTCCAACAGCGGGTACGAAGTCGTATGATGTGATGGCGTGAGCTTACTGGCCTCTACCTTGCTGCATCTCCGTACTTCATGTTCCATACAGAACTCATTATCACTCCAACAGCGCCTCTCTTACATGTCAGGATCTCCATCGAGGACCAGTCGATGCTTGCTCGGGTGGCCTTGAGCTCTGGTGTGCCTGTCAAGTGGTCTGATCTGCAGCCGGTGGTTCACGCTGCGATTGATGCCGTGCTATCACGGTTTGCGGAGAGGGGAGGGACACAGGTTGGGCCCCCACCCCCCATGCTGGATGGCAGCGACGTTGAGACCTTCAGGAAGCGGCTGCATGCTCTGCTCGAGGTGATGGATGGCCCTCCATTCACGATGCAACGGCTGGCAGAGCTCTTGCTAGGCCCAGAGAAGCAATATTCCTCACTCCCAAAGCTTGTGAGTTGGGAGCACATGATATTGATCGTGGAGGAAGAGCCTCAGGAGGCCATATGGACCTGATTCCCTGAGCCAGAGATTTTTCCACAGCCAGAATTCATACCCCTGCCCTCTCCCCTCCAGGCGTCTGCCTTGGAAAAGCTCCTCATGGTCGTCACTTCTGCTCCCGTGCTGGAGGCTGCAGACGCCGACGTGCAGCCGCTTCCTCCAGTCCACCCAGCCATCATTGCCCGTATTAATGACAACCCTCCCAGCCACTATGTTGTGCAGATCTCTGATGGATCCCTGGACGTGAGCATGGACACAGAAGAAGATGTGCATGTGCCAGAAGCTGTGAACGCTGAGGCTGTAAAAGAGTAGTTGTTTTATTCGTACACTGGCTGAGAGTACACTCAAAACACTGGATATGTACATGTCATGAGTTCATTTCAATTTATCCCTGGGATACCTCCCTGTTGACGGATACACGAATTCCTCGCTGTACGGCCGAAACCCAGGGAACACAAAATCGATCGTCACAGTCGGAGCATACATCTCGAATGAAACCTGTCAACACAAGAGCTCTTAAACACTTGAAGTGATTCTGACAACACCTAGAGAGAGGTGACCTACGACCAGGGCATGAGGATGTGATCTGAAGGTCGCTGCCAGTGGGTGTCGCATGCCCCACCGGCCGAGCCCCCACGCGCTCTGCAACAAGGACCGCAGACCATTGCCATGTTGTCAAGGAAGAACTCTAGCATTCTCACGGAAGAGCAGAGCTTCCCTGGTGGGGCTCTGCAGGGGTACTTTCCTCACTCCAAGGTGGGCAGGTTATGAGAGCCCTGGAGTTGCTGCTCCTGATCCCTCTGAAGGCCTTTAACAAGCTGTTCCCTCCTTCTTCTGGACCCTGCTTATCTACAGGACTGTCTAGAGGAGGCGCTGACCCCTGACACCTTGCTTCATGGCTACAGCGTGTCCTACCAGCAGCCCTGGGCATCGATCGCTCCGCAGAGTTGTGCCTGTCTGTCCTGGACGAAGCCCCCGAGGGGCGCTGCCTGCATGGCAGGGACCTGGCCGCCATGCAAGAGGTGGGAGAGTGGGTTTTAGGGCTGGACCATGCCTGTGGGGTGGGTTGAGGGTGCATGATGGACATGATTGGTGTGCCCTGCTTCTGCCATGGCTGTGCTGGGAATCCATAGTGCCCCTCACGCTGGGGCCTCCATCAGCCGACCCGCCGCCATGCACACAGGACATGATGCGCATGCTGCGTGCCGCCAGGGAGCAGGATACCCGCCGGCGGCGGCGTGCCGAGGCGTCGTTCGACGCCCCGCTCTGCCAGGCCCCCCCGCGCCCCGCCCCCCTGCCCTCCCAGGTGGCCATGGGCGACGCGGCGCGCCGGGCCTGGCTGGCGGCGCTGGCGGGAAGCTGCCCGCTGGGCAGCCTGGCCGCGCAGGGCGTGCCCCACGGCCTGGGCAAGGGCCAGCTCTGGGAGGCGCTAGCGGAGGCCGGGGTCCCCCTGCCGCGCGCCCTCTGGCTCGTGCGGGTCGTGTACCTGCAGCGCAGCAGGTGTGACCGGGTAGGGGGTAAAATGGGGGTCGTGGCAGGCGGGTTGGCAGGCAAATGGCCACGCGCGGTAGTGGGAGGAAGGTCTGCTTGGTCTGCCTGCTCTTGTTGGTGAAGGTATCGGGCTGGGGAGGCATGGCTACCGGCCCTGCGCCGACCTCGGCCGTGCCACGACTCGACTCTCCCCCACTGACTTCTCCTCTCTCCTCGCATCAAGACCCCCCCCCGCCCCACGATTTCTACCCGCAGGCCGCTGTCGGCCGGCAAGCAGGCGCAGCCCAGCGAGGGCGCAGCGGCGCTAGAGCGCGGCGCGCGCTGCGCCGACGACCTGGCCTCGCACCTGGACTCGCTGCGCGGCGGGGGCGGGCCGGCCTGGGCGTACTGCCTGCGCCTCGCCGGCTGCCTGGCAGCGGAGGGCCTGGCCGACGCGCCGGCGCTGGCGGCCTGGGCGGCGCGCTGCGCGCGCGGCGCCGGCGCCCCGCTTGCCGTGCGGGCGGCGGCGCCGGCGCTGCTGCCCTGCGTGCGCCGCGCCCTGCGCGCCTGGCCTGCGCAGCACGCGGCGCTGCGCGCCATGCTGGGTACGCTGTGCGCCGCGGCCGCCGAGCTGGAGGCGCGGGAAGGGGAGGGCGGGCCCATGCTGGCCGGCATGTTCTGGCGCGAGGCGGGCCTCCTGCTGGCCGCCCACCGCCCCGCCTTCCTGCCCTGGGACGGGGGCCCGCCGGGGGCGCGGGAGTCCATGGCTACGGCGGGGGGCCCGCGCGTGGCCTCCGCTCTGCGCGCACTGGAGGAGGAGCGGCGCGGCCTCACCGCGGGCGTGCAAGTCAGGTGCCGAGGTGGTGGCGGGGTCTGGTGCAAGGCGCCGCTGCTCGATAATAAGAGCACCGACCGCCGGCACCCATTCAATGGCGAGATTGCCTCTGGGGTTGCATTCAGTGCGCCACATACAAAGCATGATCCACCCCCCAACACTTCCTCCCTTCCACCTCCAACACGCTCTGCAGCGTGCTGCGCTGGACGGAAGATGGCGCGCATCGCATCATGGACGCCGCTCTGGACTGCGGGGTGACAGGGCCCGCGGTGCGGGCGCTGGTGGACCTGCTGGGCCCTGTAGCGGAGGAGGGGGAGGGGCGTGGCGTGCCTGGCAGGCCTCGTCTGCGACTGGGCCACGGCCGACCCCGTGGCGGAGGCCTGGGCGGCGCTGGGAGACGGGCTCGGAGTGAGTAAGACCGAAGATGGGCAGGAACATGCAGACGACCCCGCCTGCATCAGGCGCGCAACGCACAACATGCGCGCGAGGCGCATGCTGTGCGCGGCAGGCATGCTGCGCGAGGCAGCGGCGGCCCTCCCGGCGGCCCGCCTCACGGTAGCCGTCTCGGCCTGGGTGGCAGGCGCCTGCCGCGCGGGACCCCCCGCCCCGGCCCTGGTGGACTGGGCGGCGCTGCTGGTCAGCCACGGCAGCTTCTGTCCGGCCTCTCACCTGGACGCCCTGCTGGCCACGGGCCGCCTGGAGGAGGGGGGCGGGCACCGCGCGTTCCTGGCGGAGCTCCCGCCTGCCCTCCTGCGTGCAGAGGACAGAGACGGAACCCTAGCGTCGCGCTATCGCGCGCTGTGGACGCACCTGGCCGGCGCTGGGAGCGGGGAGGGGAAGGAGCCCTTACATGCCAGCTCTGGCGAGCTGGACGCGTTCATGGGAACCGCAGAGGAGCAGGATCAGCTGGACGCTGAGGAAGCCGAGCTTGACGCCCTGCAGGCTGGTCTGCTCCCCTGGCTGGCCGTGCCAGCTTGGGGTGGGGAAGGCAAGAGTGCACACGTTTGTGACTGGGCAGCTGCTCTTGCGCGCCTGGCGTCCGCCAGGTAAGTCAAAGTTGGAGGCGGGGATGGCAGTGGGTATGCGGGGATTACTGGCCTCGACTGCGGTCGAGTCTTGTTTGCTCGCTCAAAGTGAGCGCTGATGTTGTCATTCCTGTTCCAAGGTGCGTCAGCTTTGCAGCCGGCCGTCGGAAACCTCCTCCTTCCCCCCCCTCCCCCCCCGCACCCAGACCCTGGCAGAAGCGGCGCGTCGCCGAGTGGCTAGGCCGCACCATCGCAACAGGCCCCCTGCCAATGGGCACGGAGGCTGACCACGCCGGCGAGCGTTGGCTGCTGGGCCTGCTGGGCGCGCTGCGCGCCGCCGACGGCGCGCGCGAGGCCGCGCAGCTGCTGCCGCGCCTCGCAGCGCCGCCGCTCCAGGCGCTGGCCCTGGCCCTGGCCGCCGCCGGCTCGCAAGCGCGGCGGCTGGGGGGGGCGGAGCTGCGCGGCCTGCACGACGCCGCGCGCGCCCCTCTCCTCTGCCTCCTCCTGGCGCTGCTGGGGGCGCTGCGGCCCGAGCTACAGGCCGAGGGTCTTGGCCCGCGCATGCTGCGTATGCTGACCGCCGGGCTGTGGCGCGTGCCCGGGTCCTCGCCAGACCGCCCCCGCCTGCAGGCCGAGGTCTGCGCCGGGCTCTTGACCCTGGCGCGCGAGCTGGTGGCCGGCGGCGGCGAGGACGCCGGGGTCCAGGCCTGGCTGGCGGAGGCCCGTTCCCGGCAGGGCTTGGGGCACTGGGTCCTCGGCTGCCTGACGGATGCGGCGGCGGCGCAGGAGGGCGGCGGCGGTGCGGGGGGGTCACCCTCGCTGGAAGCGATCCTGGGCGGCGAGCTGCGGGCGCGGTGCGAGGCGGACGTGCCGCACGGTGTCCGTGCGGCAGAGGAGATATTGATTGCAGGGTCGGGCCTGACGGCGCTGCGCCCCGGCATGTCGGCCGATGCGGTGGCGGCGCTGAGCCCTGTGGCCGCGGCAGCGTGCCTGGGCGCCCCGGGCCTTGCCTCCGCTCTGGAGCGTGCCGTGGATGGGGGCGCAGGTGTCGACCGGGCCGAGCTCCTGCTGGCCTTGCTGGGGGCCATCGGAGCGGATGCGAGAGGCGCGCTGCCCGAAGCCGAACCTGCCACCCTGCAGGCCAGGCTGCTGGAGCACCTGGCGCCAGCCAACAGCCCGCTGGTGACGCTCCTCCTTGACACGCTGGGCCTGCTGGGCGGTGGGGGTCGTGCGACCACGCTGGCCAGCTCCGCCCCGCCGCTCTTGCCCAGGTATGGATGGAGGGGTGTGTCTCTGTGGAGGGGTGGGGGGGGAAAGGGCCTCGAGTGGGGGCACAGCAGCGAGGCCCCTGCCGCGCTCATGCCCCCTCACATCGCCCACCATCCCACACTCCCTCACCCTTCCCTGCCAGCCTGCTGCGGGCGCTGCGCTCGCGTCCCCCGCCCTCGGCCGTCGGCCTGGCCCTGCTCTGCCTGCAGCGCGGCGAGGGGCAGGGCGCGGGGCTGCTGGACGCGCTGCAGGCCGACCTCGTGGACGCCCGGGGTCAAACGGGGCGCGGCCAGGTGCTGGCCGCCCTGCTCTGCCTGTCCCGCACCGGCGCGCCGCGCCAGCGCGCCTTCGCCGAGGCGCTGCTGTCCGGGCTGGAAAGGGCGGCGGGCGAGGGCCGGGGCGCGGACGTGCTGACGGGCCGCGTCGGGCCCATGCTGGAAGCGCTGCTGCCCCTGCTGCCGCTGGTTTACCAGGACCGCGCGCCAGAGGCCGCGAGGAACCTGCGCGCCCGCGCTCTGCGCGCCTGCTGCACCCTGGCCCCCGCGCTAGCCGCCGTCCCGGGGTCAAATGCGCGGGGGCTGGGCCGGCGCACGATGGCGGTCGCGCAGGCGCTGCTCATGGGCGGCTGGGCGCCCTGGCTGCGAGGCGACGGTGAGGCCCTGATGTCGGGAGGAGGTCTGGTAGTTCCCTGGTAGTGTGCCCATGCAGACTGATACAGGCGTCTCCAAGTTCCATCCTCTGATCTGGGACCAGTGTGCCGCATTTGCACCGAAGACCTCGATCCCGCCAATCACCTCACCCACCTGTCCAAATTGCCCCCGGCAGCCGAGAGGAAGCTGCGGGACGTCCAGCCATACGAAGGCAGCCGGGCCCTGGCGGCAGACCTGCAGGCCAGGAACATGCCCAAGCGCCTGAGGGCCTGCCTCCTGGCCATGCTGCCCATGCCCCCGCCCAGCGCAGGCCTCATGGAGCTGCCGGGTTCAGAAAACGGGGCCCCTCTGCTTGTCGACCCCTGGACGCTGATCGATTCCGGGTGGAAAGCAGGGCCACGGACAGCAGCGCTGGAACCCTGGAGCGCGGCGGAGGCGCCGCCGCCAGCCCCGAACCCGCCTGCCTGGCTGGAAGGGTGCATCCGCAGGGAGCGCGGCGTAAGAGAGTTGCAATGAGAGCCCCCACCCAGGCCATGTACCCAGCCATTGCCAGAGAGGAAAGGTTCTGTGCGCCACGCACGCACAGAAAGAATCTTTGAGTTCCCTGCAGCGGTGTCTAAACCCTCCCGTGCCCCCCTGAAATACAAACACTCTCTTACCCAACCCACTTCCTCATTTGACTGCATTCGATTTTCAGCGACCAGTAGTAGCCTCCTGCACCCTGCCAGACCTGAACCCCTATATATGTTTGAAGAAAACATGATTACATGTCAAGGGGCGCACCGACAGCTCAGAGACAAGGGCGCGGGCATGGGTACAGGCCTGCGCATCGCCTTCAGCGGAAGTATGGGGAGACGTGGATGTTTAGGGCCGCCGCACGGCGCCGAAACTCCCTGTCTTCTGACGCCGTGGGCAGGCGGCGGGGCCGAGGGGGCAGGCCAACATGCCGGCCCCGGGGCGGGGCCAGCAGGGGGCTGAACTCAAAGGCGGAAGTGCATGCCGAGGCGGGGGTGGGCGGCTGGAGGGTCCCCGCCGCCTGTGCGGGTGTGACGGGTGATGCCTGCGTGCGTCGGACGCCGACCGCCTGCACCCCCTCCTCATCGCTGCTGCTGGAGGAGTGGTCGGGTGGGAGGGCCTGCACTCGGGGCCTGAGAGCTGCCTTCGCACCTGGGCTCGCCTCGGGGCCCGCGCCTCTGCCCATGCCGGCGCGGATGCCTTGGCTCGAGGCCTCGCCCGCGTGAAAGTCCTCGCCCGCACCGGCGCCGGCATCCAGCGCCGTGCCGGGCGTGGCCGGCCTCCAGCTCGCGCTGCTGCGCGCGCTGTGCTCTGGTGTGGAGCCCGGCTGGAAACTGACCCCGCGCCACGCACCCCGCGCCCCGCTGGGGTTTGTGCTGGGGGGAGGAGGGGCGTGCTGTGTCGGGTCGCTGGGTGCGGCAACTGGATCGGAGGCTGCCGTGGACGCGGCCGGGGACGGCGGGTGCTGTCGCTGGACCTCTCGCACAGGCTGGCTGACATTTGTATCGCTCGCGTCCGGCGCGAAAGAGGGCGCCGGCAGTGGGGAGGGGACCGGGCGGGGCGGACGCTGGACGGACGCTTGGCTGCCGGCGGTGGAAGGCGTGAAGTCCATGGCAGACAGGCCCTGCAGGCGCATCGAGAGTGTGTGGTGAGGGGTGAACAAGGGATCCTGCAGCATCAAGGTGCTGTCCCGGCCGCACACAGGTGCCGTAGTGTTGCATGCGAGAAGTGACCCCATGAGGTCACACATCCCTCGCCAGACACCCCATTCCACACACCTGGTCCACGGTGGCCAGCTTCGACTGAGCTGCCTTGAGGTCGGCCTTGAGCCGGGCGAGACGGCCCCGCACCGCATCCTGCACATCTGCGGCGGCTGCGGGGCGAGAGAGAGTGGAGCTGATTGGGTTTGGGTGTGGGTGTCATGCTGTAGGTTGCAGCCAGCGGCTTGCCTAGCTAGTGTGCGCATGCCCTTGTGATCCGCAGGCCAGGCCAGTTCATCACAGCCAACCCATGACAGGGCAGGGACCCTCGTCCATCCCAGGGCCGAGCATGCGCTGCCAATAAGCCCCATGAACACTCACGCTTTGCCGCGAGCGAGCTGACGCTGAACGCCGACGCAGGCGTGGCGATGCGCCCGCGCGGCGCCGTGCCCGGGGTGTACAAAGACACAGGGGCGGGAGTGGCCACGACGTCTGGTGAGCCAGAAGCATAGGCGCCATCGATGATTCCACAGACAAGCTGGAGCGCGGGGGGTCCAAGCTGCGTAGGATCCATGTCAACAGGCCCTGCCGCCAGCCCCTCTACTGCCTCCTCGTCGCTGGAGGTGACAGAGGCCATGCTCCCCGCCCCAGAGCCGCCCATGGTGGTCGACTGGCTATGAATGACCGCCGCGCCGTCGCCAACGAAAGGACCACTGTCAGCCATCGCACCGTCGGATGGCACGGAGCGACGCGGGAGCTGGTCGGCGGACCAGCTGCCCGCTTCGGACCCCGCACCGCCTGGCGCCTCGACCGCGACTGGCCTCACAGGCGACACGTCCAGGCTGGCTGGTGGCGGCGTGGCCGCGCCGTGCGCCCAGGCTAAGGATGCCGAGGAGGCAATGGACGCTGGGGACGCGTCCAGCACCCCCGAGGGGGTCAACAGCGCCGCCGTCGGGCCCGGGAGTTCGGTGGCGTGGGTCTGGACCGTGGGAAGCGGCGTCGAGGTCGTCACCGCTCCAAGGGTGATGGATTCGGCGGGTTGGTCACCTGGCCGGAGGGCAGCGCTCCCCTGCTCGTCAGCAACAGGCCCCATGCCGCCCGGCCTGGCGAGGAAGTTGAGGGGCGTGGGGCGGTGGGGTGAGGCGCCGGGACTGTGCGCATCCGCCGCAGAAAAGCCCGGCGGTGTGGCCAGCTCCTGTGGCCCGTCCCAGCCGAGCGTGCCGCCGGTCGCAGCTCCCGCTTGCTCCACCCCATCAAAGTCGTGCTGGGGAGTGGCGCCAATGGCAGCCTCCGAAAGGACGCCGTCCAGCCCCTTCAGGTCTGCATCCGGCCGTGCCTCCCATGCTCCTCCCTCCAAGGGCTGCACGCCCTCTGCGTCTGCCTGAGATGCGGCAAAAGGCGGCACATTCTCGGAAGACGGGGTGTCGGGCCTGCCATGGGCCTCCCCTGCCAGGGCGTGCCTGACACCTGCTGCGCCTTCTTCCTCCCGCCCTGCTAGGGCCTCGTAGTAGCGGACCATCTCCCGGACCTGAGAGGGTGTGGACTGAGTGTTGAGTGCTGGGAGGACACATTGTGACCCAGGGTTTTGTAAATCTCCCCAAACATGCTGTCAATCCTCGGGACACAACACTGCAGTCCACCAGCAGCAGCAGGGCAGGGTTTTCTCAGTCCGAAACCCACCCCTGAGACTCGTGAGGCCGGGACGTTTGTGACGACAAAGGCCCCGTGGAAGACCGTGCACTGGTCCTCGTCGACGGAGGCGGCGGCCTCGGTCTGCGAGTCCGCATCCAGAGTGCTGGCAGCAGTAGGTGCCGCTGCCACGGCTCCCTCCTTTTCCGCCGACTGGGCCAAAGCTGCACCTGGGCTCAACTCGCCAGAGGGTCCAAGGGAGGACTGCGGGCTGCCAGGGCTCGGGCTGCGCCGACAGACGGCGTCGACATCCTCTGCCACCGCCAGCAACTCTGGGTTGTCGCTTGTCGCGCCCTCTACAGTGCCCTGGATTGAGAAGGGCGTGCGCCCCTCCTCCATGGCCTGCAGCCTGGAGGTCACCTGCAGGGGCGTGGTACCATGAGGTTTCAGAGCTCAAGGGGCCGGGCCGCAGCACATGCAAGGCGAGTGTCCTCCTCCCCCTTTCCCCCCCATCGCCCCCACTCCTCAGCTCATCGCACCTCGGGCGACGCGCCGGCCAAGTGGCCACACAGCGTGCTGTAGTCCACGGTGATGGTCGTGGCGGTGGAGGGCGTGCCGGCAAACGGTGTGTAGAACACCTCCTTCAGTGCTGTCCCCGGCTCCCGAGCCGCAATATGAGTATGAGGCGTGACCTGCTGGTCCGGGCCCTCGCCCTCCTCTCTGTCCCCAAGGGACAGCTGACGCGCCAGTGCGGCACTCTGTGCTCCGTCAATGTACTGCGTGGGTCCGAAACGGGTGCCCCTTGCGCGAACGACGCTCCCGCCTCCCCCCGCCGGGGTCTGGTGCGCCCTGCCCTCCGCCAGGCTGGCGCGGGCCTCCTGCAGCGTGCGGGCCAGCCTTGCCTGCCGGGCCACGGCCGGGCTTGCAGGCACTCCCCGCAGCATGGCGCGGACCCCCGCCAGCTCGGCGGCCGAGCTTTCCAGCAGCTGCGGGAGGGTTGCGGGTGGGGAGTCAGGGTGCATGGACGTGTGTCGAGCACGGATGGGTACGAAGATTGCCAAAGTAGGCAGGCTGCTGCCCCGCGCGACACGCTTTCCTGTTCATACCCCCCGCCCCTCATCCCAGCTCGCCTGCTTGATCCTGGGGGTTGCGGGGATGGCCCCCGCAGCGTGCCCAGCGTGCAGCCCCTCCAGCCTGGCGTGCAGCTCGTGCAGGGTGGCATGCAGGTCCTCTGGCGCCTCGGCGCCGGGGGCCCCTGGCCCCTGACCCTGGTGCCGGGAGGCAACGGTGGCCGTCGCCGCGACCTTGGCCGCCGCCACGGCCGCCGCCTCGGCGCCCGCCAGCGCGGCCCTGTGGTTGGGAGATTGGAGGGGAACCGGGACGACCTTGGACGAGACAGAGTGATGCTGGCACGGCACTGCACCACCTCCAACCGCGCAGTTTCAAGCACGTCCCTTGCAGCTGCGCCCTGGTCGCCCAAGCCCATTGAGGGGCCCCGTCCCCCGCCCCTCTCAAGCTCGCACCTGGTGGTGTCCAGCTCAGCGTGCAGCGCCGCCAGCCGGGCCTGATCATGCTCCGCACGCTGCGCCTGGAGCTGGGCCAGGAGCTGGGCCCGCTCCGCCTCGCAGCTCACGAACAGCTCCTGGATGCGGGCCGCCAGGACCACCATGTGCTGCGCGGCTGCCTGCGCGGCCGCCAGCTCCTCCTCCGCAGCACTGCGCGCGGTTGCAGGGGACTAGGAGTGATGGGCTTTCGGACGGTTGTAGATGTGGGATCGCCACCGACATGCGAGGGAGTGCACGGCAGTGTCATGCACGGATTGTATGCCTGGATGTATTCGGTGGATGCCAGGAGCAGGTCGGCGCGCCTCAACTCATGTCAAGTCAACCAGTGCCAGGGGTGTCCACCTCCCTCCTACACCCCGGCCTTCATCCCTGGGCTCCATCTCCCTGTTGAAGACCCCCTCTTCACCCCCAAACAGACTCAAAAGTACCACCCCCCCAGGGAAATCCTCCTCACATGCGCTCCGCGCGCTCCGCCTCGCTCTCCAGGCCCAGCGCGCCCAGCGCGGCGCGCACGCCCTCCAACTCGGCGCTCAGCTGCGCGTTGCGCGCCTCCACCTCCTGCACCTGCCCCGCGGCGGCCCACAGCCGCCGCAGCTCCCCGCGCGCAGGCGTGCCCAGCGCGTCTCCCAGCCCACGCCGCGCCAACCACCGGCTCACGCTACCTTGACCCAGGACGGGGGTGGTGGGGACGAGGTGTGCCCCCTCCTGCGCCGGGGTGGCCTGGACGGCCTCTGCCGCCGCCTGGGCCCCGCGTGCCGTGGAATCCCCGTGCCCCGCCGCCGCCGCCCTCGCCTCGCCGCCCACGGAGATGAGGGGCATGGGGGTGAGGTGGGGCGGGGAGCGGGGGCTGCCCAGCGCGCCGGCCTCCGCTGGCCCCTGCCCGGGGACGCTGCCCGCGGCGCCCTCGCCGTACGCCGGGGACTCGTAGGCCGGGCCGCGCAGGTGCGCCAACATGGCGCGGAAGGGGTTTGTCCCCGGGGTGGGGCCCACGCAGGACAGCGCGGGCCCGGTCACGCTGCCGGACGGCGCGAGGAGGGACCCGGCGCTGCCGGCGGGCACGGCTTGCGTGGCCTGGGCAAAGCGGGGGGCGGGGGTGGGCAAGACGGCCGCGCCGTCGCCGGCGGCGACCATCGCCCCGCCAAAGGAGAAGGTCGGCGGGGAGACGGCGCCGTGGCCTGAGGGGCGCGAGGGGGGTGGGCGGATTCAGAGGAGGGTGCAGGCACGGGGAGGCAGTCCCCACCGTACTCCAGCTGCTCACAACCAACCCATGCATCAGAGGGAGATTTGCTGGCCCATCGATCGGTGGATCGATGCGCAGCAGCGCCACCCGCCAGCACCCCAAGCATGACGTGCCTGTATGGGCCGAGGCACCATGTTCCTTGTCGGTCTGCGCAATGCCCTCTGATGCCAGGGACCGGAAGGTGAGTGGCAGCTGGGTCTCGGCGCCTGGCCCATTCCCCATCGCCTCGACAACCCCCTCAGGCAGCGCTAGCTGCGTCAGTCCTGGCAGCCGCTGCTTGAGGAGCAGCGAGGTGCTCCCAACGGAGGAATGCTCTGCGTTCGCGACCTCTTTGGCTTCCTCGTCCAGGGGTGACTCTCCCATCGCACCCGTTGGAGCCCTGAACTGGTCGGATTCCCCGCTGGAGGTCGGCACGCGCAGGGGAAAGGGCTTGTCCCCCGACGGCCCCGAGGAGGCCTCTTGATCCTTGTCTGGCACCTCGCCAACATGACTTCTAGCCAGCAGCGTGCCATCCTCCGCCCAGAACTCCTCTCGTCTAGCCTTGGGGGCCCCAGGCCTGCCGGAGTTGGGACGCTCCTGCGCCACGCTCGGGGCCAGGATCGCGCCGTCCCTCCCCGCACCCGGCTCAGGCGAGAGCATCTGGGGACCCGTGCGCAGGTAAGCGTTCACCAGTCGCCCCATGCCTGCACAGCAGTGCGGTGTGGGGAATTCGATATCGAGTATAGGATTCCAGCCGGCGTGTGAGTGGCTTCACACAGATTCTCCTGTGCATGCGCTCACAGGCGTGCCTGTCCTCCCCCAGCACAGACCTACCCTCTGCGGCTTGACCGCCACGGTGAATGTGGCCTAGGATGCTGCGGGCCTCAGGCGTCGGCAGGAGACCAGAGCCCCCCGCGCGACCCTGGCGCGGGGCTAGGGGCGTCTCGCACTCCGGCGCTGCTGCGTCCACCCGGGACGCCGTCCTCTGGGCGAGGGGGCTGACGGAGGACAGCCACTCGCTGACGTGGCTCGAGCCAGGAGCATCCTCCGCGAGGAAGCCCGGGGTCAAACCCTCGCTGTGCTCCGCTCGCAGGTCGTAGTGCGGCGAGTCGAAGCTGGGGTTGTCGTACAGAGCGAAGCTGGGGGCAGGTGTGTGCTGGGGCTGGGAGGCCGTGGGGTGGGGCTTGGAGGGGCCAGCGGCCACACTGTAGGCGGTGCCTGGAGCCCTGGGCTGGGACTGGGGCGGGGGAGTGGGCTTGGGAATGCGGGTCTGCGCGACGGCCGAACCTGCCCCCCCGCCGGGCTGGGACCCCCGGGAGGCCGGCTTGCTCCGGCGTGTTCCCTGGCCCGCAGGAGCAGCTGCGAAGTTGGAGTGGATGACCCCGAGAGGGGTCCGGGCTTCGCGCTGAGGGTCCGCCATGCTTCCTGAGGTTCGGGTTGGAGATTTGGGAGGTTATCAGCGAGCCTTATCTGTATCTGGGAGCATTCTTCTAGGATATATGCTGCCGGGATCCTCGTGCGACGCACCGTGTGGAGGAGCAACGCTACCCTCAAGAGTCCTTTCCCATCGCTCGCGGACTGGGCCGAGCGTAGGAGCGCGTCTGGGAATAAATTGCAACCGTTCCGCTAATGGTTCGTCGCTCGGTATTTTGCCCCGGAAGCATGCGAGCTGGCACCGCCTCACCGGTTGTTTTGAAACCGGTCTGTTGTTTGCAATCCAAACATCGACCGCGCGCGCGCCCAGGCCCCTGGTCCTTCCTCGAGACCCTCGCCTTGGGCTCTAACCCCAAACGCTTCGCATCATCGGACAATGATTAGACGATTTGAAAAACTATTATATATATACGAATCCAGGATGCAGACCGTCGCCGTGTCTCTGCTGTGTCGGAGGTCTGTGGTCGCAGCAACGCAGTCCCTCTCCCTGGGACCAGCGCCCAGTCTGGCGCACTTCCTCCATAGATACAGCACAGAGACGAATGTGCCATCTACCTCCAGCAGCGACGTGTACGTTTACACATCGCCGTACGGCCCCACGGTTCGGAATGTGAAGGTATGCATGGCTGAGTTGTTGAACAGGTCTTGGGGCCGGGGACCTCGCGCATTCGAGGTGGAGGACTACACGCGGGACCCTGGCACCCAGGGTCCCATCTTGAGGTGATGGACCACCTTCCTGGTTGACATTCCTTCCTCACCACACCCCCATCACCCCTCACCCTGACTCCCCATGTCGCTCCGCAGAGGCTGAGCCTTTTCAGCTGCGCCTGCGCCCTGGGGGCCGGTCCCATCATCCTCGGCCTGGACAGCGGCATGACCCTGGCAGCCAAGGGAAGCATCGCCGCCACGCTGGGCAGCTTTGGCGCCTTCACCACCGGCCTCTTGCACTGGTTCGTGTCCCCCTACGTCCAGCGGCTGGAGGTTGACCGTCGTACCGGCGGCGTGCGCGCCGAGACGCTGACGCTGTGGGGTACGGACCGGTGCCATGCCTTCCACCTCAGCGATGTGAGCGCCGTGTCGGGGGTGCACCCGCTCACCTCCTTCCAGGCCCTGGGCAAGACGTTCTACGTCGACCCGTCCCACTTTGGCGACAAGGAGCTGCTGGCGCGCCTCGCGCCGGAGGCCGCCGCCGTGGCCGCCGGGGCGGCGGCCGAGGAGGAGATCGAGCACGTCAATGGCACGCGATGAGGCGGCCTATCCCAACGACTTGGGACGGTGGAGCTGCTGTGGAGGTTGCCTTCTTGAGGTCTCATCGATGCCAAGCTGGTGCATGGAAGATGACTGACCCATCTGTTCGTCATGCCCGGCCTGCACTGTGCACTCGTTGGTCTTTCCTCCTGCAACACAGAACTCCACGGTCAACCCATCTTCCTTACATTCCTGTCCTCTTCCTGTGCAAGGACCCCCCACACACACATTTCCTCTCCACCATCTGTCATGCTGGCAGAGTGTACAGAACGGCGAGCCAGATTGTCAGCTCAGCGTCAGCAGGGGGTCGTCAGCGAGTGGGCGCTCCCGAACGAGCCAAGCTTGAATAGGATTCCTCAGCACAGGTGTAAGTCAAGGTCAGGGAAACAACATGCTGCGCCAGGGATGGAAGGGAGTTGGGGCGGCCGGGCGGTGGTCGTGCCCACAAGTGCCTGATGTCGCGCGCCTTAGGAATTGTTATCCCTTTGGCCCCCGTGCCGCGCCGCATCCGTGCAGCCTTGATTTGCATTCGCGGAGAGGCAGACCCAGGACGACCCTGCTCTGTCGCCGCTCCGCCCCACCCCCCTTCACCCTCTCCTCCTCACGCTCCCAACTCCTCCTCACGCCTTAGCGCGCCCCGCCTTCCTCTGCTTAGCGTCCTGGCGCTGCAGCGTCTCCAGCAACTCCTTGGCCACTTGCGCGGCGGCCAGGTCGGCCGACCCGCCGCGCAGGGCCGCCAGGTCTCGCCGGAAGCGGCAGTCGCTGGGCAGGGGGGCCGCCTCTGGCGCCCACTCCCCTCGCTCCTCCTCTGCCAGCACCCAGGCCCGCTCCCCATCCCAGTCCAGGTGGGACAGCCAGTTGCCGCGGCAGGCGGACAGCGGCACGGCGCCCCTGGGGTACCCCCAGGCCTCCAGCGCGTCCACGCCCTTGCTGCTGCCGCTGAGGGACAGTGAGCGCAACGCCTTGCCCGTCAGTCCCGACCCGGCGTCGGCCTTGGGGCGCGGCAGGGCGGCCGTGTCCAGGGGCGGGGCGCCCGACCAGCCGTCCGGCGTGCGGCAGACGATGCCGCAGAGCGTGTCGCTGCGCTGGAGCGCGGCCTCCCCGCCCGCCGACTCGGCGGTGAGGGGACCGAAGCGCAGGGCCAGCACCAGCCCGTTGGCCGCGTCCTCGAACCGCGCGGTGCCAGAGATCTCGGCGCGGGGCACGCCCGTGCCCAGGATGCCTGTTTTGGTGTGGGTATGGGATTGTGGGGGTTTGGGAGATGGGAGCGCTGAAGGGCAAGCTCAGGGGGGGGTGGCAAGGGTAACAGTCAGCTCCGCACCACGAGCGCACGGAAAGGGGTGGGCTTGCCCCCAAGTGGAAGCGCATGGCACTGGACACCTGGGGTCCGGGCACGCGAAGCAACGACGAGCCGTTGCCTTCCCTCAGACACTGCCCTGCGCAGGCCCTTGTGACTCAAACACACTGGCACATCAAGCCCTCACACAGCCTGCACCAGAGCATTCAACCAAATGCGATGCCCCCGCAACCCTTTTCCTCCACACCCCCCCACACCCTTGAGGTCGTAGACCGGATAGTCGACGGTGACAGCCCCGCCGTCAGCGAAGCGCATGACCCGTGCGCCCTTGCTGCAGGTGGACACGGCGGAGGTGCGATAGGTGACGGTCGGCTCGCTGACGCCGTTGTACACATACCGGGCCCCGGGTCCGAACAGCTGGTAGGCGGAGATGGGGGGGTGGTGCGAGGTCTGCTCCAGGAAGATGTGGGAGCCGTCCGGCAGCGAGGCCTGCCACGTCTCGCCCAGGATGGGGTTGAAGGGCTTGCGCCAGGTGGCAAAGACGAGGTGGAACCCCGCGACAAAGTAGGTGGCCACCCACTTGAGGCGCTGCAGGGGGTCGGGCGCGTCCGCCGCAGCGTCCAGGAAGCGGGGGAACACCCAGGGGTCGGCCAGTTTCTCCAGGTAGGACCGCGGCTCGAAGATGCGCACCGGGAGCGACACCTTGAGCAGGTCCAGGTTGCCCATCAGCAGATTCTTGCCCAGACCCTTCACCACCTCCATGATGGCGCTGCGCAAGGGGGGGAAGGGGGTGCTTGTGGTGCTGTGGGTGGGGCAGAGTGATGCCTTGGGTGGATGAGGGATCCTCCCTGCGATTAGGCCCCCGCCTGGTCCCTGGTGGCCCTTGCCAGGTCCCATCCCCGGGTTCGTGCCGGTTAGGGATTCCCGCCTCGTGCCAGCCGAAACCCACCCGCGTTGCTGCTTCATGAGTTCCGCATTATTGCAGGCATACCCTCCGTCCGAGTGGGCGTCGGGGTGCAAATGCACCTCCTGCGGGGACAGATCGGGGTGGAATCGGACCGGGAGGGGGTGCCCGGGAAGTGCAAAATGCGGATGCCTCCACGCCTGCCCGCTCACCCCGTTGAGGGGCTCGAAGAACACGTCCTCATCCGATGTGGTGTCATGCGGGGCGCTGGGCCTGGAAATCTGGGGCGAAGAGTCGGACATCGGGGGTTTAGGGATTCGGGGGACCAATTTCGACATCGTCAGCGTCCTTGGTCCCGAGAGGACTGGGACTCTCAGCCTCCACTCTCTACTGTTCCCGCATCCTTGGATGCAGTTCCGGGGCCAGTGAATCTATTTGTTCGGTCGGTACGCTCCGAACGGTTTGACACATCTCTGACAGCCCGTTCATCATCTCGTGGGGTTCAGGGGCACCTCGCGCGCCGCACGGGCAGATCACAGATCCATGCCGAACCAGGCCTGGCCCTTCCTAAGGTCCGTGCTGCTCCTACGGAACCGGTGTCCAGCAGCTTCGATCCATACACAAGGGAGTGGAGAGGAATGAGCCACACCTGCACGCGCGTCGCCACCCTTGGAGTCTGGAGGAATCTGTGGTAGTGTCCGTCGCTCCCCCACATTCATTCCACCATGAGGGCGGCACTGGCCGTGTTCTCCTCCGGCAATGCCCCGTGCACTCCCTTGGGTACATCAGGTTTTCCCATCGTGGCCAGTCTGAGGAGAGCCTTCGCATCTGTGAACACCCGCGCACATGGTACGTGGACCTCACACCTCTCTCGATCCGCATGAAGGTCGCATGCATGCGAGGGATCAGCGATCCAAACCCCTAATCGGGTGCACCTTATTATTCTGCTCATGCAGGTTTGAATAGGACCGCTGGGCAGCATGGGGGAGGCAGTGGTGTCCGCCCCAGGCCCTGCCAGCCCCTCCTCGCTGCTGCTGTGCCCTTCTCGGCCGGTGCCACGGCAGCCAGGCCCCTGCAGCCGCCCCGCATCTGCATCCTTGGTGGAGGGTTTGGCGGACTGAACACCGCAGTGAAGCTGGACGGTCTCGTGTGGCCTGAGGGCACCAAGCCCCAGGTGAAGCCTGGCATATGTGGCTGGCATCTTGATGGGATGGAGGTGCCAGGGCAGCTTGCAGACCCCTTTGCACCCTAGTGATGATTGTTGTGGCCATTGTGGCACCTCAACATCCCCCTTCTCCTTCCCCTCAGATCACCCTGGTCGACGCCAATGAGCGCTTTGTGTTCAAGCCCCTGCTGTACGAGCTGCTGTCAGGGGCGGCGGGGGAGGAGGAGGTTGCCCCCACCTTTGAGAAGATCCTGCGCCCCACCTCCGTCTCCTTCGTGCGTGGCCAGGTGGAGAGCGTGAACGACGGCCCTGCCACCGGTCCAGAGGTATGTTGGTGCTGGGATGAGTGGTAGTTTGGCATGGGTGTGATTGCACATATACCAAATTACATTCCAATCCTGCTGGACACCAGAGCAAGTTGCCTGAGGTGTTATATGCTCGCCTCAGCCGTCACCCCTGTGCTTTTATCACCCCCACCGACTATTGTACCTCATGTCTCCCTCCCCAACCGCCCCCAGGCGTCGAGTGGGGGCAGCGTGACGCTGAAGGGCGGCGCCCTCCTCTCCTACGACTGGCTGGTGCTGGCGCTGGGCAGCGAGCCGCGCGACGCCGGCGTGCCCGGGGTCAAAGAGCTCACGCACGGCTTCACCTCCTACGAGGACGTGCTGGCGCTGCGCGGCGCGCTGGTCGCCTTGGCGGGCAACCCCGCGCCGCGCGCCGTCGTCGTGGGCGGCGGCTATGCCGGCGTGGAGCTGGCCGCCGTGCTGGCGGACGTGCTCCCGCCCGGCGCGGCGGTGTCCCTGCTGGCCTCGGGGTCGGACATCCTGCCGGCAGCCCCCGCAGGCCAGCGCCAGATCGCGCGCGAGGCGCTGGCGGGCAAGGGCGTGCGCGTCGTGACGGGTGCGCGCGTGGCCGCCGTGGAAAGCGCGGCTGGGTGGGCCGGGGGGGCCGGGGCGGCGGGGATGACGGGGACGACAGGGGTGGCTGGAGTGGCCGGGGTCCCGGGGACGGCGACGTCGCCCCTCACGGCCGCTCCCGTCAGCTGGACCACGCCGCCGCGGCGCGTGCTCCTGGAGGGCGCCGCCGCCGCCGCGTCGGCCCCCGACCCATCGCTGGAGGCGGAGGTCGTGGTGTGGGCGGCGGGGTCAGGGCCCACCCACGCCCCCGGCGCGGGGCCTCCGGCTCGGCGCCCTTCCCCACCGACGCCGGCGGCGCGACGCAGACCGACGCCACGCTGCGCGTGCTGGGCCACCCCCACGTCTTCGCGCTGGGCGACGTCGCGGTGTGCGCCGAGGGGGCCGGCTCCCCGGGGTCGGGCGTGTCCGCCCCCCCGCGCCTGCCGGCCACGGCCCAAGTGGCGCTGCAGCAGGCGGACTACGTGGCCTGGAACCTGTGGGCGGCCGCGACGGGGCGCCCCCTGCTCCCCTTTGCCTACCAGCACCTTGGGGAGATGATGAGCCTGGGCAGCCGGGCCGGGGCGGTGACCCTGCCCCTCCCCATCCCACCCGCGCTGGCCGACGCGGCGCGCGGCGCCGCGCTGGGACCGCTCCTTCGCGCCGCGGGGCTTTCGGTGCACGGCGACGGCTCCGGCGCGCCGGACCGGCTGTCGCTGGAGGGGCCGCTGGCGGCGGCGGTGCGCCGCGCGGCCTACGCCTACCGTCAGCCCACGCCGGAGCAGCAGGCGCGGGCCGCGGCCGACCT
Source organism: Auxenochlorella protothecoides (assembly GCF_000733215.1). NCBI lineage: Eukaryota > Viridiplantae > Chlorophyta > Trebouxiophyceae > Chlorellales > Chlorellaceae > Auxenochlorella > Auxenochlorella protothecoides. The sequence goes on from NW_011934206.1 coordinate 558,881, forward strand.
GGCCAAGCGCGCGCTGGGGGACGCGGCGGGCCTGGCGCGCAGCTTCCTGGACCAGGCCGCTAAGGGGCTGAAGAGCGGCGCCCGCTGACGAGGATCGTGGCGGTGTGGTTGGACGGCACGGCTTCGGGGGGGATGGCGTAGCTCCCTGCATGGCTCTCCCTTGCTTTCTTTGGGAATGCTATGCCTGTAAACCTGTACAGCAGTTTGGAGGAGCCAACCTGACAACAGAAACCGAGCTGCAGAGTTGTCGAAATGTGGCCTGCGATGCCGGGCAAGGGCGCAAGGGGCAGTGCTATGGGCGAGGGGTCGAGGGGTCAGGGGTCAGGGTTGATGTATGGACGAGTCGAGAGTCCGGCTATAGCATGGCCGCGCAGTGCGGCTCCGAGCCCGAGGCTGCTCAGGGCTCGAGGCTGTTGCTGCGGCCCCACCACCCCCCGCCAGGCACGGCGCGGCCCTTGGCCGGGCTGGTGGCAGGCTTGCTGGGCGAGGAGTGCGCGCTATCGTTCCCCGACGGCGCCCCCGCCGCCGCGTCCCGCCTCGTCGCTTCCAGGCTCGCCGCCAGGCTCGCCACCCGCTCCTTGTACCTGGCCAACAGGCCCTCCGCCTCCGACAGCCGCAGCAGGGCTGAGACCTTCTGCGCCGCGACCTCCTCCAGCGAAGACCGCGCCTCCGCGGCGCCCGCCTCCAGCGCCACCGCCTCCTTGTCGCGCCGGACCAGCGCCGCGTCGGCGGCCTCCCTGCTCGCCGCCGCTGCCGCCAGCTCCGCCTCCAGGCCCGCCAGCTGGCGCCGCGCCGATTCAAGTTCTGCCTGCGCCCCTCTCTTCGTGTCGCGCTCGGCCTCCAGCTCGGCCCCCTGTCGCTTGTAGGCCGCCGCAGCGCCGGCCGCGGCCCGTGCGGCCTCCTCCAGCCGGCCGCGCAGGTCCTCCGCCTCCTCCCCGGCCCGCGCCAGCCGGCGCTCCAAGGCAGCTTCCCGCCGCAGCGCCGCAGCCAGCTCCTCCCTCAGGCCCGGCAGCTTGGCCGCCTCCGCCGCCAGGGCCTCCAGCCGCGCGACCTCAGCCCGGAGGACCGCCTCCCGCTCTTCGGCGGCCAAGCGCGCCGCGCCCTGCGTCGCCGCATGGCCCTCCGCGTCTTCCAGCCGGGTCTCCAGCGCCAGGGTCCGCTCACGCAGACCCTCCGCCTCGTAGGCGGTGCGGTCCCGGTCCGCCACGGCCCGGGCGGAGGAGGTCTGATAGAAAGCAAGCTCGCGGTCCAGTAGGGCGGACCGGTCCAGGGCGTCTCGCAGCCGGGCGCCCGTGTCTCGGTGCGCAGCCTTCAGGGCACGCAGGTCCTCCCCCAGGCTGGAGGCCTGGGCCTGGGAGGCGGCCAGGGCTGCCCTGCAGCTAGACAGCTCCTTGTCTGCTTGGCATCAGGCCAGGGGAGGGATTTATTGATGGGCAGTCCTTACATGAGCTCCATCTGTGGTGCATGCTTCACATATCAAGCCCACTCGTGCTCACCTAGATACAATGGTTACCACAATAAAACAAGTTCGCACCCCAGGGTCAGGTGCTAGACGAATGGGAGGGTGCGGTCGACTCGGACCCCCCCTGGTCCCATGAAGGGCATGCACTCCCACCATCCGACCCCACACCAGAACCGCTGCGCACCAGTGTACCGGATTCTTTCTTGCAGGACAGATGAGGAATTGAATGTGGTGTTGGATGTGGTCTGCAGGCACAGCATCTCCACGTCCGACTGCAAGGCTGCCTTGTCCAGCTCAGACTGTGCGAGGCGAGCCCTCAAGCTCTCCAGCTCGGCCTGAACGCCAGCCTCCACCATGCCGCGCGGTGCGACGTCTGAGGGATCAAGCACGTCAAGACAGAAAGGGGTATGGGTTTGGGCTGTGGCGATTCTCTCGTGCGCTGAGGAGGGTGCCTGCATGCACGGAGTTGAACGGGGAATCGATGTCGGAGGCATGCAACGCCTGCTGGGAAATTCCCTGTTTCTCATATCCATTCAAAACAAGTCGCGAAACCCGACACCAAAGTTTCCAACAATGTTTGTTATAGCATATGTACATCATGAAAGATCTGTGTAGCTTGCAGACAGTGCGAACTTGCTCAGTCTAATGATTTCCTGCAAGGGCATGTCCGCCTTAGTGGCTCCCAAGGCCACTGGGGAGGGCCGTTACCCTGGAGCCCTCACGACTCAAGTCCTAATCCCCACGGAGCGCATGAACGAAGTCTTGCAAGACGAGGGCCATCATTTCATGACAACCGTCACCCGGAACGTCTATCGCTCCACCAAGATCTGCATATGACCCGACATCCGAGGGGACCCCGCACTGAGACCGCGCTTCTATTCTATTGTTGTCCCAGCACCCACCCTGGCCCTAACACACGCAGGATTGGGTTTCATTGAAGTTACGTGCGTGATCGCGGTCCCGGCAAACCTGAGTGGGTGGGGAGCGATGACATGAGGCGTTGCAATGAAGTAACACATGCGAACACAGTAAGACCTGGCGCACCCATGTGCCCAGTCCTTGCCGCAGGGTTGTTAGAATTCGCCAGCTCTCGAGAGAATACAGAAGCCGTTTGCAAACTCTAGAAATTTCAATCGTCGCCCGAGATCTTCGGCTAATGTCAGATCCCATTCTTTCGGCCCGTTGGGGTACTATTGAGCAAGCATGCTGTAGGGCCAGGTGTGGCCCATCAAAGTCACTGCCTGCTTGATTCCCAAGCATCTTAATGTCTTGTTCCGGGCTGGGGCCACTCACCGTTGATCTGCATTGTATTACTTCCACCCGACCACTTGGGAGACGCAGATGCAGAGCACCTGGATGGCATTTTTGTCCCATGTCCATGGAGTCGCCGTAAAGTGGACAGGGGAGCTCAAAACATCCTGACCCTGACCGGGTAAAGTACTGTTACTTCATGTTCGATGAAACCGCAACTTCTTTGCCTTCCATTCCCACGTTCCATTGCCGCCTACACGGCTGAGACCATTCACTTGGTGCTGTATGTCCAAGGGTAGAGCACATCGCAGTCGCACCCATCCTGAAAGGGGCAGTGGCAAGTGGCGGCAGGCTGCTTCAGCAGTGAGATAATGGCCAATCTGACATTGTACCCGCCGGGGAGGCCATGTGTGATGAACATCTTGGCTAGCATCCAGGCAGGCAGTGTGTGGAGAAAATATGTCTGGGCGAAGTAAAGTTCAGGGATGAGAGGTAATCACTCATGGCCAACCGTGGGCCCAACGGGGATCACCGGATACACTCAATGTGTGCCAACTGCGATCTATAGCCCTTGCACTCGATACTCTATCGTTCTGAATTATGTTAATATTTGGAAGTCGGCTCATGAGATGCGTTCGCATCCCCGACGGGCCACTTCAAGGCCCCGCCGCGCAAGGAAAGTAGGTCCGGCCTAGCAGGGCACTCTCACAGCCCGACCAAGAAATGCTTTGCATTTGTGTTACTTGTTCAAACATGGGTCTGCTGGGATGGCGCCGGGCTGTGCACTCAGTATTGTCCCGGGAGTGTCGGTTTGGGGACGCAGCACGTCTCCCTCTGCCTGCGAAGTGACTCAGAAAGGTCTGGGGTGACCGCATGGTCGACCCCATGCCTGCGATGGGGCACATGAAAGCTTCATCACCATCATCCCGGTTGCAGCCGGCATCGAAACCATGTTGGATTGAGAAGGGCCCATGACGGTGGAGGGGGGGGTCCCCCCGGGGCTACGAGAGGAGGCGCTGCAGCTCCTGCACAAACACTGGGGTGGGTTTGAGTGGGTGATCGGAACCCCTGTGGAGCGAAAACCCGTGGCGGCACAGCCTCAGACGTGTTGCCCATGCCTTGCTGCTCATCTATGATGAACATGACCGTGCTTGGCCGCCGGGAATCACACAGATTGATCTGAGTGCGATCGCCCCTTGCCACAGAGCATGACGCGTTCTGCCCCAACCAGCTGGAGGCCATCACGGCTGCGATGGCAGGCACGTGCTCTCGTCCGGCCCAGGGTGGATGTTGCCTTGGCGTGGGACCCAGCAGGCACGGGGCATCCCCTCCTTGCGGCCCAGGGCATGCTCCTTCACCCACCCGCAGTGTCGATGACCACAACCACACCCCCCCACACACCGCCGCCTGTGCCAGGCCGAGACTGCTTGGTGCTCATGTCGACGGGCAGCGGCAAGTCCCTGTGCTTCTGCCTTCCTCCCCTGCTGGCTGGCGGTCACGGCCCCGGCGTGGCCCTCGTGGTCAGCCCGCTGATCGCTCTGATGGAGGACCAGGTGCAGGGCCTGCGTGCGCGGGGTGTCCCTGCCGCCGCCCTTTCCTCCTCGCTCCCCACCCAGCAGCGGCGCGACCTGCTCGCCGACCTACAGGCGCCGCGGCCCGAGACGCGAGTCCTGTTCGTGACCCCGGAGTACCTGGCCACCGCGCCGGCGGACGCGCTGCTGGGCGGGCTTGCGGCCGCGGGGAAGCTGACCCTGTTTGCGGTGGACGAGGCCCACTGCATCAGCTCCTGGGGCCACGACTTCCGGGCCAGCTACAGGTGGGTCCCCGGCGGGTGGAGCCGGGGGGGGTGGGGGTCAATGGGGTGCATTCATTGTGTCCAGTGGTGATGGGCGTGCTGTGTGCTCTGGGTGTCGGTACCCAAGTTTGAGATAGTGGAGAACGTTGTCGAAACATCCCGGGGGCCCTCTCTGGCACAGCCTGGTGGATGATCAGACCTGTAATTTTGCCCTCACTCCCTGTCCTACAGGAAGCTGGGCTCCCTCAGGTCCCGCTTTCCAGAGGTGCCCATCATGGCCCTGACCGCCACGGCCACCGCCAGGGTCCAGGACGACATTGTCTCCCAGCTCAGGCTTCGTGACCCGGTCAGGCTGGCCTCCTCCTTCGACCGGCCAAACATACACTACTCCGGTGGGCGGGGCGACGCGGAAGCGCAGAGTGCAGGGGGGGGAAGGAAGTCTGCAGGGCACCCGCCGAGGTGCCAGCTGGGCTGTGCCCTGCGCAGGCACATCAGGACGGGCCTTGCAGCTCGATGGGTTCTACATGTTCCAACCCCCAGCCAAAACAGGCGTCGAGTGTTGGTTCCCCCCCCATCACCCGCAACTTGCAGTCGTGTACCTGGACATGGCCGCCTCAACACCGTTCCTGCCCGCCACCCCCGCCCACTCCGCCGAGGGAAGCTCCCCCCGGGAGCAGTGGGCCGACGACGACCCAGCGCCGCACGTCACGCGCCTGCTGCAGCAGCACCGACCGCGCGCGGCCATTGTGTACTGTCGCTCCAGGGAGCTGGTGGAGAGCGTGGCGCTCGCGCTCGCCAGGGCCGGCACGGCGGCGCGGCCCTACCACGCCGGCCTGGGCGCCGCCCAGCGTGCCGAGACGCAGGCCGCCTGGTCGGCGCGCCAGCTCCCCGTCATCGTCGCCACCATCGCCTTTGGCATGGGCATCGACAGACCAGGTGCTGGCGGAGTGGAGGGCGATGGGCATGTGCTCGGAGTGCAGGGGTGTGAGGACAAAGTTGTGGGTTCGGGTGCTCAGCTTGCTGCCACTCTGTGGTCCCTCACTTCCCATCCTCACCACACGCCGCCGTCCTTGGAACTCCATGTCGATGCAGACACCCCTCCCCCCCGCCCCCCCTTCCACCTTCTACAGATGTGGACCTGGTGATCCACGCCACCCTGCCCAAGTCCCTGGAGGGCTACTACCAGGAGAGCGGGCGCTCGGGGCGTGATGGCTCCCCCGCCCGGGCCATCCTGCTCTGCTCCCACCGGGACTGCGGGGCGCTGCGCTACCTCGCGGCCCTCGAGCTGCGGCGTGCGGCGCAGAAGGGAGGCGGGGCCGCGGGGAGGAGTGCGGTGGGCGGAGTGCGCGGCGCGGGCGCCGGCGATGCCTCCGACGACGCCTCTCGAGACGCCTCCGGCCCCGTGGTCGACTACTGCCTGGTGGCCCGCTGCAGGCGCCGGGCGCTGCTCGCCCACTTTGGCGAGTGGCTGACCGTTGGATCGGGGAAGGCCGGCGAGGCTTTGGGCCACGGGTGCTGCGACGTGTGCGACGCGCCCGCCGCGGTTGCCTTGGCTGCGCGGGCGGCGGCCCTGGGCCCCAGCACGACGCCGCGCCTCGCCCGCCCCGGGCACACCCAGGAAGGCAGGGCCCCCGACCTCCTGGACTTTGAGCGGGAGCGGCCGCACGAGGGCTTGGACTTTGAGGACGACCCGGACAGGCGGGAGGCGGCGTGCGAGGTGCAGCGCGCGCAGAGCAGAGTCACCGCCCGCGCCGAGGCCGCCGCGGCCGGCGCCGTGCGCCGCGCCAAGCGCGGCGGCGCCGACGTGCTGGAGGCCCTGGAGGCGGCGGAGCGGAGGCACTTGCCAGTCCCACCCCGCCCCGGCCCGTCGTCGCTCCTGGCGCGGCTCGAGGGCGGCGGTGGCAGCGGCGGTGGGGTCGGCGCCGAGGCGCGGCGGCAGCGGCCCCGGGCGGACGCCGACCCGGCCGCCGTGGCGGCCGCGCTGGCCGCCGTGGAGCGGCGCCTCGCCTCGGCCATGGGGGCCAACCCCGCGCTGGCGCCGCATGCCCACGCCGCGGCGCGCCTGGCGGCCACGCTGTTCGTCCCCGGCGCGGCGCTGGCCACGGTCAAGGCGCGCGCCGCCAACTTCATCCTGCGGGCCTCCCGGGCGGGGCGGGTGGAGGACGTCGTTGGTCTTCCCCAGGTCCTGGATGCAGACGGTGCTGGTGATGTGCTATTGGGGCGACAGCCAGAAGCAGGAGACGGGAGCCAGACCGACTCTGCCATCGCGACCGCCCTGGAGGGCATCGCCAGAGGCGGCCAGGCCCTGAAGATGGGCGGCGAGGTGGGCGACGCGCTCGCGCTGGAGGGGCTGCTCACTGGTCTGGTGCGCCGTCCCATCTCCGCCGCCCAGCTGGCAGCCTCCGGAGCGGGCAAGGGCGCGCGGCGCCTGCAGTCCCACCCCTGCACGCGGGTGGCTCAGGCGGCTCGAGACCTGGTCGAGCGCTGGAAGGCTGGGCTGATGAAGCATGGCTAGGAGTGGGAGTTGACGGCCGGCGATGTGCGCCTGGCAACCTCACGATGCATCGGGCATCCCTCGTGTCCGCAGCCCATACTCTAATCGGCCCAATTTGTACTGCACAAGTATCTAGCGAGTGGTATCCTACCTGCATTGCGCCTTCCTTCATCCCAGTGGCTCCCTCCCCTTCCTGTCACCACTCGCGACCCTTGATCGCCACCTCGCGCTCTCGCCTACATACAGTTTGCTGCAGCAGCACTCTCAGCAATGCAGGGATGGGCATGGTCATGCAGCAAAGGGTTCAATCGGTGCAATGCAATCCAGGATGAACCTGCTTCTTTCCAGCGAGGTCAGTGGGCAGGGCTTGGTGATACAGGGGGGCCGCAGTCCGGCAGGGGGCAAAGGGTGTGGTCGCGTGGCTGCAGCGATGCGCGTGCGGGCCCTGGAGCAGAGTACATTCCCAAGGAGCGCAAGGGGCGCTCGTGGCAAGAAGCCATCTCGATGGGGAGTCTGCAGGGAAAGGAGGTGGAGCGTGAAGCAGAGGGGGTGGCCCCGATGTTGAGACGTGGTCTCTGCGCCGACACAGCTGCTGTGGAGGGGCCTCTTCAGTCGGCCGTGCCAATCTCTGCTCCTCAAAACTCCAGGCCTGCAAACAGCTCGTCCTCCAGCTCCGGCAGCGCGCAAGGGGGCAGCCCGAAAGGTCCCCTCCTGCCGCCAGGAGGTCCAGCTCCTCCGCAAACAGCTTCTTGTGTCCGATGACGGGCAGACCCAGGGGGCTCATCGCCGGCAGGAGTCCGCCGGAGAAGGTCCCGCCGCAGCCAGCGGGGGGGCCGCCCCGCCGCCCGAGGTCCCGGGGGTGAACATGAGCTTGCCGGGGGACAGGAACATGTTGCACGCCGCGGCAAACAGCTCCTCGGTCCCGGGGCTGAGGAAGGAGGTGGCCAGGCTGGCCAGGTCGGGCTCGGGCAGGGCCAGGCGGGGCAGGGCCTGGGGCGCGGCGTCGGGCTGGCGGGGGGTGTGCAGCGCAGTCGCCCCCTGCGACGTGGCGTTGGCCGGGGTGGCAAAGGTGTCGGCCAGGCGCGAGCGCCCCACGGCGTGCGCGGGCCGCCGGCGGCTGCCGTGGGAAGGGGCGCGGCGGGGGGGGCGACCTTGGTGCGTGCCTGGTGGCCCAGGCGCAGGCAGCGCTGCAGGTAGCTGAAGGTGGCCCACAGGTCTCGATTCTCCTCGTCCATCACGGCGCTCTGACAGTCGTAGAGAGGGAGGTGGAGGTGTTGGGTGGAGGGTTGTGACAGTCATGTGCGGAGTTGACACGACTTTCCGGGGGCACCCCGACCCCGACAGCCACCCGACGCAGCATTCAAACGGACACCGCGGCTCGCACCTGGCTCTCCGCCTGCTCGATCGCGGCCTCCATTTCGGCGATGCTCTGCTCCAGTTCCCGGACCTCCGCCTCCATGGCACGAATGCGGCCATACTGGACGACCGGGCGCGTGTACGTGAGGTCCGGGAAAGGGGTCAGGCACAGCTTCTGCGCAGGGGGCAAGCTGTCGGACAGCGAGCCGAAGTCGGTTGCGAGCAGGCCGTCAAACTTCCGCTTCTTCTTGTTGCTGCGATACAGGGGTGAGATAGTGAGTTTGGGGTCGAGGCGCTGGCCGAGGGGACCGGGACGTGCCCGCACCAGCCGAGATCCCGCACTCACGTCGGTGCCACGGAGTCCAGGTTGTCGAAAGACAGGTGGCCATCTTTGACCGCAAAGTCTTCGAAGAGGTTCGCCGCCAGCGGCGAGGTCAGGCTGAAGCCCTTAGGGCTGAACAGGCTGGTGAAGGGGGTGAGCAAGTGCTCCCCGAAGTCCGTCTTGAGGGGCAGGGGGCTGAACATCCTGTTCCGGAGTTTGTCAGGTAGTGTCAGTCAAGAGTCAGGAGTCAGTCGGGTCAGGTCGTGTCGCCTTCTTGGTCAGTATTGATAGGGTTGTGCGCGCGACAGATGGGGATGCCGGGTATCATTTTGAAAGCAGCAGAAGCCGGCTGCTCCGGGGTCGATCGATCGCAAGCCCCTCTGTCTCTGGAGCAGGGGAATTTGCGCTGCACCGAAAGCCTACCAGCGCCCGGTGTCTCCTCAGTGCTCCGATCCATAGCCAATGAGTTTACAGACCAATGAAATGACTCAACGTGAGTGCTACAATTGCACAGGGTGCGTGGATGTTGTTTTGGTGTGCCTCCGCAGAGGCTTCGTCACTCGCGTCACTCCCCTGCTGACCCATCGGATCAGGGGGTCGAACGATATGCCGCGAGGGCACCAGAGCAGGGCAAAGAACGCCAGCATGCGCAGGATGAGGCCCTGGGCACCCAGAATCAGCAGCCCCTTTCGGGCCTCGCCGGCGCAGTACACATTGATGTCCAGCGACATGTTCAGCAGCGCCTCTGGGACGAGGCCTGTGGGTGATGAGGGGAGGGTGAGGGAGGCGGCGGTCACGAAGGGAGGACTGGGGTGCGCCCACGGGAACGCACGCATCTGCGCCGGGCCGCTGTTGGCCGACTGCTCTGACCCAGGGGTCGCAGGGCCAGGCTTGCATAGACCCTGCCCCACTTCCGCATCCACTACACACCTGACCCGGCGGTGGGCTCCTCGATGCTGTCCAGGCCGCACTGTCCAGAGGCAAACATGATGGACCGGGTGAGGGGCCACTGCCAGGGCGGCTGCTCCCTGAAGTCCCAGATGGCCGCCGCGTCAGCGGCCCACCTGCGTGGGGTTGGGGTGGTCAAGGAGGGTGGCACGGGCTCTGACTTGGGAAGTATTGAGAAATCTTGTACAGGCCCAGCACAGAACCCACTGAGGCTCTGTGCTGGGCCAATCACTGCCTCCTGGAGCAGGAAGCATGTCCCCAGCAGCCTCGTCGCACCTGTTGTAGCTGAGGACGGTGATGCCTTTCAGCAATGGGGAGAGGCTTCGGTACACGGGATTGACCCCGTTGATGAACCTGCGGGCGTTGGTGGAGCGGGGAGCAGGCATGAGCCGGAACAGCTTCTTGAGCCTTGGCCGTGCATTCCAGGCGGGGAAGGCCACGCAAGGCGTTGGGTCTGACCGGCCATCCGCGGCAGTGCGGGAAGAGTGCCACTCACGCTGATCGCCGACCCTGGACCCCTCCCCAAGTCCACACCCCCCCTGCCAAGCACACACACACGCCGACTCACCCCCCGATGACCATCAGGATGGCGACCGAGGCAACCAGGGCGCTGTTGTTCCCCATGATGATGGACATGAGGCAGCCCAGGGACGCGCACCAGAACACCACCAGCACGCCGATGACATACAGCTACGATGGAAGAGCATGGGTGCAGGCGGAGTGAGAGGAGGCGAGGTGAGGTGCATGCCATGGACGTGTGGGCGCAAGCGCCGCCGGCCCCTGCTCGCCACCCCCCCCAACACACACACACACAACTCCAACGCCTCACCAGCCCAAAACTGATGCTGGGGATTGTCATGCTGTAGTACACGGACAGGAAGACCAGGGGCTGTATGAACACGTCCACCATGTTGGTGGTGCTGTTGGCCATGAAGTAGGAGAAGACCCTGACCCCCGACTCGCGCTCGCGCCAGTGCACCAGGCGCTCCTTCCCGAACACGGCCAGCGCGCCCGAGGCGGCGATGATGCCCAGGGTCAGCATGATCAGTGCGATGTGCCCCTTGAAGTCCCAGTTGGTCCAACCCGTGCCGTGCATGGCGCCTGTGGTGAGTGGGTGAGGGAGAGCGTTGCGATGAATGGTGTTGGCCGGGGAGGGGTGGATCGCAGCGCAAACAGAAGCTGGGCAGAAGCCGGCTGCACAGCGGGGCACCGGACGGGCTTCCAGCCCGACACCTGTGAGCCAGCCAGCCGGTGGACCCACTCCTCCTCACCGGTGACGATGCCCGCGAAGACGAGGAGCAGAAGGTCCAGGAATTTGGTGCCCCAGGCGCGGGACAGCTTGATCCCGGCGCGGACGAGCAGGAAGGCGTATTGCCTGCCCCAGCCCGGCGTGACACGCAGCACGGAGCGCCCCGGCCGCCGCCAGCAGCGCATCAGGCCGCCGCACGGTGCGCGCCGCCCGCGCGCCTCGTCCAGCGTGGCCAGCGACCCCGCGCTGCCGCCGCGCGCGTCCGTCCCCGAGGCCGACGGCGTGTGGGAGCGCACCGCGTCGGGCGTGGCGCGCCCCGACGCGCCGCCGTTGGCGCCGCCCAGCTCCTCGCAGCAGCTGAGCTTGAGGTCGGGGGTGACCGACCCGCTGGCGCCCTTGTCGTCCTCGCCCCGGCCGCGCACGACCGCCTCCCAGGCCGCTCGCAGGCCCTGCTCCTCCACGCCCTCGCCGTACCCAGCGCCCGGGCGGTCGAAGCGGATGGCCACCGGCGCGTCGTGCGTGGCGGTGGAGGAGCGCGAGTGGACCAGCGGGTCGCCGCCGCCCTCCTCCTCCCCCTCCTCGGCCACGGGGGGCAGCGGGGGCGCGCCGGCGCCGCGCCGCGGGCTGCCCGTGCTACTCTCCTCCAGCGGGATGACGCAGAAGCGGGGGGACATGATGCGCGTCGGGCTGTGATCCTCGTCTTCGTGCCCGGGCGCCGCGGCACCGGTCGCGCCGCCACCCGCGTCCCCGCGCCCGCCGCGGCTCCGCCCCAGCTCGCCGCCCGCCACGACCGCGCTGGCCAGCTCCTTGAGATTGCCGGCGGGGCGCAGGCCGGAGGGCAGTGCCGCGGCGGACAGCTCCGCGATGGCCGCCGACAGCGTGTACTGCTCGATGCTGTACACGCGGTAGATGCTCTGCACAGCGCGCCGGCCCGAGGCGGAGGGCGGGCCGTCGGGCGCGGAGGCGGGCGGACGTCCGCCATACTGCACGTACTGCATGAAGGCCTCCTTGCTGACCAGGCCGGTGCGCGGGATGGCCAGCTCCGCCATGATCATCTGGATGTCCAGTGTGCTGGGCTCCAGCCCCAGCGCGCGCAGCAGGACCTGCAGGTCTCCGGCGCGCAGCGCGTCGTCGCCGTCGGCGTCCGCCGCATCGAACTGCTCGCTCAGCAGCGCAAACTGCTCGGGGTCGATGCGCAGCTGCTCCGGCGGGCGCGAGCCGTAGGTGGGGTCTGTTGTGTGTGTGTGTGGAGGGGGGTTGGGGGTTGATGAGGGGAGACCCTGAGGTGGGAGTGGTGGGGGTGTCTTCTGGGGGAGCTAGGGAGCGGTTGCGAGGGAGCAACGGTGGTGGTGTTGAGGGAGGTAAGATGCGGTCTCAAGGCGTAACAAGAGGGTTGAAGCAAGGAAAGTAGAAGCAACTCCCCTCTTTCACCCCTCTTTCCCCCGCAAAGGAGCGACCCCCTCCACCCAACCCACCCTTCCGCTCACCCAGCGGCATGAGCTTGCTCTGGGTGCGCACCCAGCTGAGGCCGTAGGTCTGCCACAGCCCCACCAGCCGCTCGGGGTGGAAGGCGTCGCAGCCGCGCTGGGGCACGCTGCCGCTGATCACGTCCATGACAAAGTCGGCGGGGTTCTCATGCAGCGGCAGCTCAAAGTCCAGCGATTCGAAGTAGGGCATGGCCAGCCAGGAGGGGCCCAGATACACCAGGCGCCCGCCCTTGCCCAGCAGCATGATGTCGTCGAAGAGCGCGAAGATGGAGAAGCGGGGCTGGTGCAGCACGGCGATGACGTTCATGCCCAGGCCCGCCATGCGCTTCAGCG
>NW_011934206.1:572583-647176 GCF_000733215.1 Auxenochlorella protothecoides
TATGGCATGCATGACCTCCATGCCATCACCCTTGAGGAACCGAAGCCAGGCGCTTCCCTATCCCCCACATCCCCCCCCCCCCTTACCTGCAGGATGTCGGCTGCGGCGGTGGCGTCCAGGCCGCTGGTCGGCTCATCCATGAACAGGATGGAGGGCTTGGCGGCCAGCTCCAGGCCGATGGACACACGCTTCCTCTGCCCGCCGCTGCAGGGACGTGAATGGGGGGAGGAACATGTGTGCTTGCAGTGGGACCCCTGGGGCCTCATGCAAGCACTGGCGAGCCGGCGGCAGAAGATACGGAGCAGTGCTGCAAGGCAAGCTTCATTCCAGGCCTGTCAAGCCGCTGCCATTCCCTCCACCACAGCGCTCTTCCAGCCATGCACCGCGCCAAACCATCTTGCACCAAAGACCCCCTGTGCCCGGCCCAAGCCTTGACCCGAATCCCCAAGGGGTATTCCACTCCCATGCTCAACCCCCCTCCCCCCACCACAACCGCTCGCCTGATGCCTCGCCGCTCCACGCTGCCCACGATTTGGTGTTGGACGTGGCGCAGCTGCAGCACATCCAGCACGTCGTCCACGATGTCCATCTGCTCCTGGCGGGGCTTGCTGGTGGACAGGCGCAGGCGCGCGGAGTACACCAGGTTCTCACGCACTGTGAGATCTTCGTGCACCAAATCCTCCTGCGGCACAAAGCCAACCACGCTCTGCAGGTCGGGAATGCCCACCGACCGGCCATTGATGCGCAGCGAGCCTGTTGCTTGTGGGGTGGGGGGTGGAGGGTGTGAGGGGTGGTGGGACCTTGCCAGAGGTTGGCGGTGGCGTGCGGGGACCAGACAGGCAGGGCAGTCACAGGTGCGGGCGGCGGAGGGATGGAGGAAATGCTGCCGTCGGTGGTCTGTGGGCTCCAGCGCTGATGATATGATCCCCCCTCCCACCCATGTACATACCGACATGAAGTCCTTTCTCAAACAGCGTGATCCCACTCACCCATTGTCTTCCCGTGGGAGGAGGACTGTCCCATGAGGACCGACAGGAAGGTGGTCTTCCCCGCGCCACTGGGGCCCATCACCGCAGAGACCTTGGAGTGCTCAAACCTGCGAGGGAGTGAGGCATGGGGTGGGTGGGATTGGTGGACTTGCAAGGGCAGTGGCACGCCTGTTCGAGCTGCTGTGACAGCCGGGGGCCAGGCAGTAGACAGTTTTCCAAACCATGGTTGGCCGAGCCCCGCACAAGCGCCACAGCAAGGAGGCTGCCCGTCAAAACCAGTCCCAGCCCCACCTGCCGGTGACCCCTGAGAGGATGGTGCGGCCGTCGTGGAGCTCCAGGCCGAGGTTTCGGAACTCGATGTGCAGCCGCGGGCGGATGGAGTTGAAAGCCCTGAAGGAACCCTCCCCCCTGCGGTGAGGAGGGTGCGAGGAGTACAGGCATGAGTTTCTCCTCGCCAATCTCCACCTTGACCCCTATGGCGGGGGACCCCAGTGGGGAGGGGGGCACCCCGGAATGGTATTAAGGGTCCAGAAAGCACATGCGGCCCCATGTCCTCCCGGAATCCCACCCCTTCCCCCTCTCCAATGACATCCGCCCTGCCTGCGGTGGTGGGGCGCAAACAGCGGGTTGAGGAGCTTCCACAGCCTGTCCCGCGCCTCCTGCGTGTGCAGCTGGCGACGCTGCGCCATGCGCATCAGCGCCTCGGCGGTGCAGTACGCGGCCAGCAGGCCCAGCAGGATGCCGGCCAACAGGATAAATCCGGTCCAGGACAGCGCTGCCTTGGAGGAGCCCGGGGGGCAGGAGGTGAGGAAGGGGCAGGGGCTGGGGTCCTTGGACCCAGGCTTGCAGAAGGAGCCCTTCGGGCAGGGCAGCGCCAGGCCCGGGCTGGGGCAGTACGTCCCGCCCGCGCACTGCGTGGAGGGCGTGGATGAGTTGGCGGGGCAGTAGTTGCCGCCCAGCGTGTCGCCGTCCACGTACACCGAGCTGTACACGGTGGTTGGGCGCTGCGGCAGCTCCATGTTGGGGCTGGTTCGCAGCAGCTCGTCCATGGCGCAGGTGGTGGGCGCCACCGAGCCGGGGCCGCAGAATGCGCCCTGGGGGCAGGGCAGCTGGGCCAGGGGGGAGGGGCAGTAGAAGCCGGAGCGGCACTCCAGCCCCTTCATCGCCCTGTGGGTGTGGGGCAGGGGGGGAGGGGGGGGCATGGCGGGTCGTTCTGGACACTGGGAGGGCCGCCCAAGGTGGCCATGTGGTAGGTCCTGGTGGGGCGGCCCCATCGCAGGGAGGTCTTGGCGGTGAGGGGTATGGGGGCAGGCTTGACATGCCGGGCCGTGCAGGAATACAATCGATTCAAATCCTTTGCCCCATGCGATTGCGTTGGGGCATGGTGGGACAGATGTCGCCCGAACTCTGACCCGACTGCCTCATCGCTGGCCAACCTCCCCTTCAAGCCTGCCACCCCTCCTGCACGCACGTCTGGAAGCCGGGGTCACGGAAGGCCGGCAGGGCTGTGCCCTCCGGGCAGTACTGGCCGAAGACGCAGGGGATGCAGAGGAAGGGGACGCTGCCAGCCTCGGCGTCGCTGGCCAGGGCCACTGAGGTTGGCTGGGAACAGACCAGGCCATCACCGCAAGACTGCTGAACATCCTGCCCACACAGACAGCCTGCGGCGCGAAAGAGCGAGGTTGAGGGCGGCAGACTCCTTGGTAATGAGTAAGGGTGATCCCATTCAGCGATGAGGCCTGCCCAAGGAACCCTGGTCAGGTGACCTGGAAACATACCAGGTGCGGCTGTCGCCCCCGGCCTTGGGGCACTGCAGTTGGCCAGCTGCGCATTTGCCTGTGACAGGGACCGGAAACCGGGTGATGTAAGAGTAAAACAATCCGTTGAGAGTTTGTACAGCGCCCAATTGTCCGTTTGCATGACGGAACTACGAGGTGCACCGGCCTCGGCCGCGGAGCTCCGCACCTGGAGGGTCACGGACAGCAGCAGCCAAACCGTCGCTGTGAGCGTCCTCGCTGAGCTTCGCATAATTCAGAGGGTTCAATGTTCCATTATTGGGACCTGGGCGTGAACTTGTCGAGGATCAGCGCCTGTGAGGACCAGCTCGGGCCGGTTTCGGAGGACCGACGAGCAGGTGCAAATAGAGATCTGGGGTCCCGGGCAGCGCACACTCTCTCCCCGTGCTGTGAGAATCAAACGGCAAGTTTCGGTAGGTGAGCGATTGTGTCTCCAAGTTTCTCGACCGTGCATTGCTGTGGCGAATGCCTCGCCACCGTTGTCCGTCAGGAGGGCATGGTTCACTGAGCGTTTCGAGGCTGACAGGTATCGAATGCTGGCAGATCTCCCCTTCGCGCTTTCCCTAACTGCGTCCGAATGAAACACACGGCCTAAGGTGTTCGGGCGACACATGTTCCTTCTCATGTGCAGCGCAGATGGCTGAAGCGGCATCCTTACACGACTCCTTACACTTGAGCCTCCAATGGGATCGGATCGAGAACTGGTGACTCTGCAGTTTGGCAGTCTCGCCAACCATGTCGGGACCCAGTACTGGAACATGCAGGTAAGAAGCCTGATCTAGCATGTAAAGGGAAATCTTCATCAAAATTCCCAAATCCATATCTTGCCTTATATGCACTGTCTTCAGGAGAGCTGGGCTCAGCGCTCCTCTGACGGCTGGGGCCTCGACACGACGGGAGTCTTGTACAGCGAGATCAGCGGGGCCCAGGTCAGGAAATCGCAATCCGGTGATTTGATGTCTACAATGTGCACTCCCAGCAAACGGATGGAAGAATCGCTGCAACCATGCACGCATGCAGGGGTCCGCCACATACCACCCCCGACTGGTGCTCTGCGACGCGAGCGGCAGTCTGGGCCGGGGCTGGGCCTCGACATCTGGCACGCCCAATGTGCAAGCCGATGATGCCGCCACGCAGACCTGGCTGGGCCAAACGCACTGTGTCGGTAGGGTCGCGGCCGATGAGGTGGGTGGCAGGGTCTGGGACGTTGGCGGGGCAACTGTTTCTTTTTGCATTCGCAACGCTGCTGTCCTCCACTGAGGAGCAGGTTCTCACATCCCACCGCCTCACGTGTGCAGGGCGCGCAGCAGTCCTTCACGTCCCTCGCGGAGTGGCACCCCCACCCCAGATCCACGCAGCTCATCCCCGGGGTGTGGCAGGGCGTGACCCCCTTCTCGGCCTTCTCCGCCGGCACCTCGGACGCCCTGCCCGCCGGCTTCCGGGAGGGCCTGGTGGACGTGGTGCGGAGCTTTGTGGAGGACTGCGACTGCCCGCAGGGCCTGCAGGCCCTCGTGGACGACCAGTCTGGGTTTGGAGGCCTGGCGGCAGCCACGCTCGCGGTGAGGTTTGTTGCTTGGGGTGGCTGTGTGGGTGCGGCATGTGCCAGAATGTGCCTGCCGTGCAGTATGACCTGGAAACCTGCCCACGCCACCTGTACCATTGCCTTGCGGAGGTTCTCTGCTCCATGCTGGTGCGTGCTCCCAAAGGGCTGCGGCAGCACAGCCTCTGTGCTGGCATGTCACAAGGCCCTCCCCATCCCATCCATGCCCTCCCCCCATCCATCCCTCCACCACCCCAGGAGCTGAAAGAGGACCTGGCCCTCCCCGTCGCCATCTTCTGCGTGCGTGACGCCGGGGCAGCAGGCGCAGCAGGCAACTTCCACGCCCCCCTGAACGCTGCGCTGTCCTACGCCCAGCTGGCCGGCATCGCGGAGGTTTATGCCACGCCCACCGCGCCTGCAAGGCTCACGTCGACCGACCAGTCCGTGGGTCCTGCAAGTTTCCCCTTCCCGGGGACGAATTGTCTGGCCGCCGCGCTGTTCAACTGCTCGCTGCCGTATGTGCTGGGCGGCATCTCCGCCCAGCCGCCGCCCGCCAGCATGAGTGGCACGCTGGGCACGCTGCGCCAGGTGGCCTCGCTGCTCACGTCGGCGAACAACTCGCCGCTGACGGGGCTGGCCGTGCGCGCGGCGGTGGGGGCCGATCCCTGCCTAGACATGCTGGCGCTGGCGCCGGCCGCGCTGTCGCTGCGGGGGCGCAACGCCGAGCTGGCGACGTGGTCGGGCGCGCCCGGGTCGATCGCCGACGCCCGGGCGCGGCTGGCGGCGGCGCTGGCGCAGGACGCGTCGGTCGACGGCGCCGAGCCCGGCCCCTCCGCATGCACGGCAATCGCGCGCGGCCTGCGGGAGGCAGACGGTATGGCCCCGCCGCGGGCGGCCCAGGCGTCCACGCTGACGCTCTGGTGGGCCGGTCCGGCCTTCGCTGACGAGGCGCGGGCGGCGCAGGGCACGGTGCGGCGCGCCCTGCGCACGCCCCTGGCCTCGGACGCCGTGGCCGACGACGCGGAGGGCATCTTGGGGCGGCTGGAGGAGCTGCGCCTGGCCTTCAGCTCCGCCGAGGACTGACCCTCGGGAGATGCGGGGGCTGTGCGACTCGTTGAGCTTGTTGGCTACAGGGTCTCTCCCGAGGGTCTGAGGCACGACACGGTTGGCGGCCGCCCAGAGACCCCGCAACCCTCGTCTGGCTGTGGGCCCTGGGTCCCTGGCCATTGCCCTGGCGGTCTACGCCAGTGCACCGAACGATGCCGCGCGTCCTGCCGACGTCATCCCCTCACCGCGCCCACCATCACATGACCACCTGTCACATCCCCGACGCGCTGACGAGTCTCACAGGGAATGGACGACACCCGGCCTGGCAGGGAGGACAGTGAAAACACCCCCTCACCGCCCCGTCTCCACCCCCCTGGCAAACACGCGCAGCCCCCCCCTGATCACGTGGGCCCGCAGCAAAGCGGCGGGCGTCGCCTCGCCGTCCAGGTTCCAGTCCAGGTTCGCGCCGCGGCCGCCCTCCACCCTCACCGCCCGCACGTCCAGCACCTCCACGCCCGGCAGGTCCCCCGCCGCCAGGCCGCGCGCCGCCATGTGCGCCAGTACGCGCAGCATGCCCAGCGCGCCCAGGTTGGGCACCAGCACCACCTTGACCCGCCCGTCGGCTAGGTGCCCGGCGCGCGCCATGCCGCACGGCGTCTTGTCGCTGCGGCACGGCGTCACGATCAGCTTCACGCTGCGCCAGCGCCCTTCCCGCGACTCCCATTTCGTCGGCGGGGTGCCTGGCTGGGGGCCCATAGGGTCTAGAGCGAGGGCACTGGGTGAGCCTTGCTGGTGGAGAACGTCGGTTCCGCCCGGCGACGCGTCGCTGGGTACCCTCCGCGCGTCGGTGTCCAGCGGCGGGTCGGTCTCCGACCATACGTCCCCATCCGAACTCGCACTCGCACCAGCCCCCTCCCCGGCCAGCTCGCAGACGGGGCAGCCGGCGCGGCAGGCGGCGCCCTCCGCCCCGGGGCCCAGCCGCTCGGCCGCCATCCCGGTCAGAGGCGAGGGCAGGGTGCTGACGCGGGCGCGCACGCCTCGCCCTGTCAGCAGCGCCGCCGCGCCCAGCAGGTCGTAGCGCAACGGACCCAGCGCGCGCCAGGCCTCCGCGCGCGCGCAGACCTCGCCCATGAACCCGGCCGCTGCGATGCAGCAGGCGTGGACGGGCGCGCGGCCGGGGCCGAGGTCAACGCGCAGCACATCCAAGAGGCCGTCGTCGCCGAGCGCGACTCGCGCCGCCGCGCCAAACGCGCTGCGGCAGCCGTGCAGCGAGCAGGCCACGGCGTCGGTGGAGCCGGCGGGGACATGCGCCAGGCGCAGCGCGCGCAGCGAAGCACGGTGCTCCGAGAACAGCGCATTGACCAGCTCATGGAAGGCGCCGTCGCCGCCTACCGCCACAATGCCTGGAGTGTTCGGTGGGTGAGTGGATGTCGGCAGGAGGGAGCAGAGGGAGGTTTTTATTGCTGGAGCGGAAAGGTTCGGGGGTCGGGGGTAATTAGGGCGGGCATGGCGCCGGGCGCAACAGTCTGTGTGCATTCTTGGGAATTCCACAGGGATTTCAGCATCCAAGGCCATTTCCACCGTCCCCCTCCACACACATATCCACACGCGCGCACCGTCGTAGGCGGCCAGCTGTGCCGGGGACAGCGCGCGCAGCAAGGCCACCGTGTGGTTGCGGCACCGCGTAGCTCGCACGGTGCAGGCGACGCCGGCCGCCCGCAGTACGGGCAGCAGTACAGCGTGCGCCAGCGCCGGCGCCCTGCCCGCACCGCTCACGGGGTTGACAATGATGAGCAGCGAGCGGGGACGGGACGTCGAGACGGCTGCAACGCCTGGTTGGCAGAGCAAAAGCACGATTTGCAGTGAGAAGAACATGCGCTGCCGCTCCACATCCACCATGTCTACCGCCGACGACTCTCCTCATCACCTTGTTGCAGGCTGTGGCACCAGGCATCCAAGGCCCTGCTGTCGTCAAAGTGGGAGACGGGGATGACACGGGGGTGCCACTCCCACGGCCGCCCGGGGGCCCGGCGGAAGGTGTGGATGTGGGCGGTGGGGGCGCAGGGAGCTGCCTGCCCGCCCCACCAAGTGGCCTTTGGCACTCGGGCGGCTTCAGGCACCGGCCTGACACCAATGATCTCACACAGGGGGAGGGAGTGCCAGCCTGGGCGCCCGCCCGGAAACATCCATTCCAGGTGCGTGGGAGTGAGCCTGAGCTGCGCTGGCTCGCCCTCCAGGCGCAGCCCCTCCCATTGGCCGTCGACTGAGGAGCTGAAGGCAGGTGTCTGGGACTCGAGACTGTGGGGTTGAAGGGTGACGGGAGGGCGAGTCTCAATGCGCAGACCTGCCAGGGGCCGGTGGAGCACAGTCCAGGCAGGGAGCCGTACGCACCCCCAGGTCACCGGCAGTGCTCGCCAATGGGCGCCTAATGGACAGAAGTCACATGCAGAAAAGCCCTGGACCATGCGATTCCCTCTCACTCAAAACTCTTGCCGCGCTGACGACGAGCAGATACGCCCGCTGACATCAGGCGAGAGGGGATGGAAAGGCCATGCAAGGCCCAGTGCCTAGTCAAGCGAGCTGAGATTGGGTGCCACCATCATCTCGCTTCGAAAGTGTGGCAGCGACCTGTTCAGCGGGCGTAATAAACCCAAACGTATGGATGAAAGTTGGTTCACTTGCTCGATTGGGCCTCCTATGTCGTCACGGTTGAAAGAAGGGTCACGTCCTGATTGTCGTAACCCTCGATCAAAATTGCTCCGGCCGGAGCGCAGCATGCACGACGCAGCATCAGAGTGATCTGGGACCTGAAGGTCCCACGCGTGGCAGTCCCTCCACGATCAGGATACATTATATAGATGTAATTCATCTTATTGTCCTGGCAAGGGTGTCCTTGCGACCTTCGCAGATGTTTGGGACGTGCCGGAAGGCCGCACCACACCTCAACTCGTGACGCCTCGGGTCCAATGCACGACATGGCACCAATAGCCAGTGCGTGGCGACAGCAATGCCCTGGTATGATTATGCCTGTGATATGAATGCAGATGCCAGCCATGCAGGCTTCCAAGGACACTGCTCTCATGAGCGCGAATGATGCCAGCCTGGCACAGGCCAGCCATGGCAGTTTGTCGGCAGCACTGCAGCGCAGGACCAGGAAGACGGTGCGGCGTGGTGCTCTGGCGGGATGACTTCAGCGACAATCTCCTCCGCTTGCCCCCGCGTGCGTTTTGGTTCACACAGATACACCCATGATGTGGTGTCTCAAGCACCCCAGTCGCGCCACCCTCCAGGGACGCACCACCTCCGCCAGACTCCTGCCCACTACTGCGGCATGCGGAGCGGCAGCGGTCGTGGATCGCGATGCAGCGATCCTGGCCACCCCCGCCGAACTTGAAGAGAACACAGAGCCAGCATGGCTGGACTGGGAGGAGGTGGGCCATGAATCGCCGGCCAGTGGCGGCGAAGGAGCCGGCCCGGCTCCGATTGAGGCCCCAGCCAGCCAGGGCCTGGGTCTCTCCATCAGCCTGATTGGCGAGGGCGCGCCCAAGCCGCCCGCGAAGCGGCGGGGTGTCAGCCAGGCCGACCGCGAGGCCGCGCAGCGCCTGCACAGGAGCCATGCGTTGTGCCTGCTGGGGCGCGCCCTCCTCTACGACGCCGCCTCCAGCGACGCCGGCCTGCAGGCGAGGGTGTAGAGGCCTTGTTTGCAGGGGCAATTGCAGCTTGCTAAAGACGTCTGGGCCTGTGGCTTCGGTGATGCCCGCAGACAGGCTCGCCCACCATCCCAACCCACCCCCCCAAACCAAACATCCAATGCTCTTTGCAGGCCGTCATCCTCTCCCTGCTCCCGCCCGAACTGGCCGGCTCCAGCCCAATCCCTCGTGCCGACCCTTCCCAGCGAGCCGACCCTGCTCAAATGGGGGAGCTGCTGGCCTGGTTCAGGGGCGGCTTCCGACCCCTGCGGCGGAGCGCCGTCCAGGTGACACCCGCCGACGGCGAGGATGCGCTGGGCGCCACGCTGCGTGCGGCCCGCGGGATCCCCGCGGTCGTGGAGCAGCTGCAGCGCGTCGCTGCACAGCGCACTGGCAGCGTGGAGGAGCTGGTGGCTGTGTTCGTGGCCGCGCTCCGAGCTCTGGGCATCGCCGCCCGCACGGTGCGCGCGCTCTGCCCCTGCCCCCTGAGACCGTCAGGTGTGGGAGGAGCTGGGCCGGCCGGGAAGATGGTTTAGGGTATGAGGGAGGGCGAAGAAGCTGCATCCCTGCTATTTCTGAGGGCATCGGGCCTCAGCTGCGCGCATGTTCACCCTCGCATTTCCTGGCAATTTCCAACAGCAGTGATGCGGGAGGAGGCGGGAGAGGTTGGCGCTCGGAGATTGGCCGGGAGGCCGCGCAAAGCAGCAGCTGCTGCTGCTGACGCGGACTCCCGAAAGGAGTCCGCCCAGGCTGGCAAGTCCCAGAAGCCGCGGAGGAGGAAGGGCCGCCCCAACCCCGGCGTAGATGTCAGTCTGGATGCCGGGCCCTCGTCAGCCACGCCTGCGGCCTGTGGGAAGCGCAGGAGGGGGGATGAGGAGCTGGAGCAGCAGCTGGCCATGGCCATGGCAGCCACCGCGTTCCAGCAGCCAGTGAAAGAGGACGGCTCCACTGAAGGCGCCCCTCGAGAGCCCAGCACCGGATTCCTGTCTCGCAACAGTGCTCGCCCAGAGCCCCAGACAGGTCGGGTGCAGGGCAATCCTGTGGTGCGGGGAGTCAAGGACGTGACTCCTGCACATTGAGGAATTCATGCTCTGTCCTGTGCTCCGTGGCGTGCAGACTGCACACTTCGACCCCAGTGAACACACAAACACCACCCCCAGGCGTGCTCAGCGTGTCCACCCCGGGCATCGGCCGCTTCTGGGTGGAGGTGCTGGTGGAAGGCACGGCGGCCCCCCGCTGGGTCCAGGCCGACCCCATCACCGGGTGGTGGGACCGGGCGGCCGACGTGGAGCGCCTGCACCCCAGCGGGCGCAGCCTGGCCTACGTCGTGGGCTGCCGGGCGGGCGGAGCCAAGGACCTCACCCGTCGGTGAGCCGGAGGATATGGTGTGGGCGTGAGTGTGATGGTGGGAATACCATGCCCCGCTGTGCTGTCCTTGTACTGTTCAGGTGCACTGTATGAAAATCGCTGAGGGGTCTCATCACTGCTCACATGCTTTGCCACCGTACCTCCACCCCCCCCCCCGCCAGGTACGCCGCGAACTGGGTGGCAGCCGGGAGGCTGCGGGACGGGCGGTGGTGGGACGCCACCCTGGACCCCCTGCGCCGGCTGGAGTCCCGGGCTGCGCACCTGGCCGCGGAGGCGAAGGAGGAGCCGGCGGTCGGTGCCTGCCACTCGACTGACCACTTACCGGCAGTTTCCCTGGCGGCACGCGAGGACGACGAGCTGGCGCACCGGGCGTTGCAGCACGAGCGCAGCGTACCCCGCACGCAGGAGGGCTTCCGGGCGCACGGCGTGTACGTGCTGGAGCGCCACATCCCCAAGCACCAGGCGCTGCGCCCCGGGGTCAAAGCGCACGGCATGCACAGGTACGTGGCTGTGTTCACGGGGCTCGAGAGGGGGACATGTGACGGCCAGCTGGAGAGGGATGGCATGCCAAGCACGAAACCGGCGCCTGCCTGCCCCCAAGAACAGGCGCGGCGTCGACGCTCACGCCGGGCCCACACCCTGCTTCCCACAGGGGCGAGGCGTACTATGTGCGCAAGGACCTGGCCGACGTCCACACCCAAGACCGGTGGCGGCGCCTGGGACGAGACGTGCTGGAGGAGGAGCTCGCACGCCCCGCCAAGGCCCTGGCCCGGCGGCGGGCGCCGGGCCCGAGCCCCGGCCCGGCGGGTGAAGTTTCCAAGACCATCTCCGGCCGCGTCGCAGGGAGGGACCCCCCTCCAGACCCAGCAGGGGTCCCCCCCGAGGCTACAGAGCCAGCCGCGCCGCTGGTTCACTACTAGGGCGAGTGGCAGACGAGGGTGGCGGTGCCGCTGGCGGCCAGGAACGGCAAGGTGCCGCGCAACGCCATGGGCAACGTGGAGGTGCCGCCGCTGGCGCATGCGCTCCCCCTGGGCACCGTGCACTTGGACCTGCCCTCCGTCTTCGCCGTCTGCCAGGCGCTGCGCGTGGACGCCGCCCCCGCCCTGGCCGGCTTTGAGCACCGCGGCGGCCGGGCCACGCCCTGCCTGCGAGGCGTGGTCGTCGCCGCCGAACACGAGGGCGCTGTGCTGGAGCTGTACTGGCGCCAGGCCAGGGAGCGGGAGGCCAGGGCCGAGGCGCGGCGGCGCCAGGCGGCGGAGGCGGCATGGCGGAGCCTGCTCCGGGCGCTGCTGGCCCGGGTCAGGCTGCAGGCGCGGTACGGAGAGGAGGGTGCGGGGCAGGGCGGCAGCATGCAGGACGCCGCGGCGACGCTGCTGGAGCCCGAGGCGCGGGGGGGGTGGCGTGGCGGCGGGACGGCGGGTCGATGCCGAGCGGGGGCACCAGCACACCAGCGCGCCGGAGGAGGCGGAGGAGATATGAGGGGATGGGTCAGGCACATGAGCTGTACATTATCTACCTCCTGTAAAGAAAGCTACCCTGCCGAGGGCACGGGCAGGGGATGGTATGGCCGAGTGCCAAACTGGGTCAGCTGGGCTCCATGCCAGCAGGTCCCGCGCCTTGGCGCGACGAACCGAGCGGGGTTCCGGACGATCTGCGCAGGAGCATGTCTCAGTCACTACCGTCCTTCGGGTCTTGCCGTTTTATACTACCCATGAGTATCTGCACATCTAATCAGTGAGCATGCTCAATCCCTAATCCCCTGTACTCGTGGAGCGCCGTGTTCCCAAGTTTACAAGCAGTGGAACGCGTTTGGACCCTCCCTCCCTAAGGGCTCATCAAGGGACACACGATGGGGTCATGCTTGAGCTGCTGCGGCGGAAGCAGCGATGCTGATATCTACGCCCAGGGCGCCAGGTGGGTGGGCCGTGCTCTTGGGAAAGGAGACCTGGCAATGAAGTCCCTTCCTCCTTGTCAGCCCAAGACCCCGACACGACCTCTGATCGCACGCCCCCCTCCCAGGACCACGGGAACTGACGGCGCCTACGCGCCTCCCAGACCGCAAAAACCAGACACCCCTGAGGACAGGGCCGCTCGCTTGGCCGCTGCAGAGGCGGTGAGTACCAGGGTGCAGTGTCAACAATGTTCACCTCGTGAGGAAATTCCTCAGCACTCGTCAAGATCCAATGCCAACAAGCTCTCCCCTTCCCACACATGCACAGGCCCAATCGCGACAAGCCAAGTTCGAGCACAGCGCCGTTGGGCGAGCGACCCTGAAGTCGGTCAAGGCGGTGCAGGCAGAGCGGCAGGCGGGGCGGCCGCCTGCGGGGAAGGACACCGCAGGCGACTGGCTGTCATGAGAACTCGCGACGGTCATCTTCCGTGCTCTGATGTGAAAGGAGAGCATTCCCTGTGTACTCTGCCCCCCTGCTTCTACCTTGGTCAGGCGCTCTTGTAAGATTTGGTCATTGTCATGCTTGAGGGGATGCTTTCCTCAATTAGTTAGTCCCTTCGTCGCAGGGGTCTCTGCAGGGTCGGGAGGCAGGGCAGGGTGCCGGCACGAGGCAGCAGCGTTCAGGCCCCCGCCAAAGCCTCCGCCCCCCCGGTCTCCCCCGCCCTGACACGTGGGCGCAGGAACCTGGGCCGCCGCACGGCGGCGGCGGCTTCGTCGGCTACCGTGCCAGGGGGCACGCAGGCGCACAGGCGCCGCGTCTCCGGGGCCTGACCCCTGCACTGCGGCATCTGCTGCGTGACATAGCAGGTGCCGGGGCTGCTGTGGTTCCTCGCGCCCTCCGCCACCATGTTTGGCAGGTCCTGCCCCCACTCCAGCGAGCAGCCTTGGGGGCAGGGGAAGGCGCGCATCAGCGCTGCGAGGGAAACAAGGAGGGAGGAGGGGGAAAGGGTGTGTCGCGGTTGTGAGGGATGTTGAAGTGGAATGTGGGGGGTGCGGGCGTGTTAGATGTGGTTTACTGAGCGAAGGGAGGGCTCCATTCGCAGTGAGTGCCACGCATCGTGGCCCGAGCCAGAGCTGCCTATGGGGGTCTTCGCTCACCGGAATGTTCTTGTCTGGATCACCCTCACTCGTGGCAAAGAAGCCAAGGTCCTCATCATTTCACAGCCAGGACTTCCGGAACCCCACCTCCCCACCCCCCTCCACCTAGACGTCTGCCCACCCGCGCAGGTGTTGAGGAAGTGGAGGTCGGCCTTGCTGCAGACCGCGCCCCGGGCACGGCAGGCCGCGCTGCAGCTGACGCCGGGCTCGGCGGCCACGCCGCGCATGCCGGGCGTGGGCAACGTGCGCAGCGCGCCGGGCAGCAGGTCGCAGCGCCGGGCGTCGGCCAGCAGCAGGCGCCCGCCCCGCCACGGCACGCTGGTCAGGAAGCGGTAGTGGCCGCGCGGGAAGGCCCACACGCCCGTGCGCCGCGCCAGGCGGGCGTAGTCCTCCTGCAGGTAGGGCACCAGCGCCGCGCCGCCGCGCAGGTCGGGCGGCGGGGCGGCGCCGCGCAGCGCGGCCGGGGGGAGGATCTGCGCCCCGGCCACCGCCGCGCGCGCCGCGGCGTCGTAGGCGGGCTGCAGCAGGTAGCGCACGTCCCCGAACCCAGCGGCGGGCGCCTCCCGCGCCCAATCCATGGTCTGCAGGGACTTGCGGAAGGCGGCTCGGTCCATGTTGGCCCCCACCTCGCCGATGTTGCGGTTGCGGTTGACCTCGGGGACCACGCAGTCGCGACCCCGGGCCACGCCCTCCATGCGCATCCAGTGGTCCCAGTGCTGCTGCGGCCAGGCAGGGCCCAGCTCCTCCCACAGCCGGGACGACAGCATCCAGCCCAGCCCCGGGAAGTAGGACGTGCGGAACTGGCAGTTGGGTGTGTGGATTTGAGGGGGTGGGGCTGATGCGGATGGTCTGGAATGAGGATGGTTGAGGTGGGAGGCGGTGATGACATCACTGCACTGGCGCACATGGAGCGGGCAATGACAGCCCCGCATGGGGCGAGAGATGCGGAATCACAGGAAGCGGGGGGCACACTAGACAATGGGCCACGCTCCTCCCAAAGCGCTCACTAGCCTCGTCGGGTCCCAGTGATGGTCCTTGGAGAAGCCGTTGTCGTTCTGGAGGAGCACATGGGAGGGGAGTGTTCTTAGAAATACCATCAAAGGTGCAGGGCCCAGGTGCATGCAAAGCAACCTGCATTTTACATCGTCGATGCAAATCGACAATCTTGCCCATCGGGCACAGCCCCTTGTGATCCCCATCAGCCTCCCTCACCCACGAGGAGATGCACCACAGCGTGGGGTCTGCATCTAGCAACCACCCCGTCTCCATGAAGAGCGTCAGGAAATCTGTGTGGGAAGGGGAATACCAGTAGTCTTGTTGCTGCCCCAAAGGCTGTGCTGCAGCTTCATGTCAGCTGCCAGTTGTCACCTTTGCCACGACAGACTTCCAGCCCTTTCCTTGTAAGCCTTCAATCTCGAAGATGGCGTACCGGGGCTGAACAGCATGTCATCCTCCACGATCACGGCGTGGCTGTGCCCGCCCTTCAAAAAGAGCCTGTCTAGGCCCCACTTGTAGTGTTGCGCAAGCCAGGCATGCCCCGGCTGGCGCGGTCCAAGCTGGGGCACTCGTGGCCGCTGCCAGCTCTCAAAGCCAGCTGTCAGGGCCGCCAGCGCGGCTCGATGCGTCTCAATCACGCCCTGGACCCCTGTATGGTTGCCGTCCTGGGAGATGTACAAGGTGAAGTCGGCTAGCTCTGGCAGGGCTGCCAGGGAGGTCAGGGTCTGGTTGAGGTAGCCGGGGCGGTCATAGCAGAATACGATGATGGCAGGGTTGAGCAGTGAGGGGGGATCTGGGATTGAAGGAGACGGGGGCTTGAGTGATACGGTGAGGGCTCATCATATCATGCAAGCCACCTTCGGAACCGTGAGCATTCAATCAGCCCCGAGCATGCACGTCACCATGCCTGCAAAGCAGGCTCTGGATCCTTTTGACCCCACCTTACCCTGGTGCAGCGGAGCGTGGGAGACCCCGACGTCCCGGGCAACAGAATTCACGGCATCTCTCTGGTTCCCCGGCAGCACGGACGCAAATCGGAGCTGTACCCAGACCAGCTCCACGAAGATGAGGAGGCACAGGGTCCCCGTGAGCAAAGAGGCGTATGGGGGGTCCCTGCGAGCCATGCCTCGGGCACCTAGGTGCCCAACATCGTCGCCCGCGCACGTGGGCCAAGGCAAGGTCTACTGGCTGCGATGAGGCCTAAGGATCTATGACGAGCATGCAACCTCATCATACGGTACTCCATTAATATCGTATCATCTCTCGAGAAATAGGTACTGGCCTAAAGCAGCAAAAGGCCAAACGCGGTTTGGCGCTTTATTTCACCGCTCAGCATGGGAAAGAGTACTTTAAAAATACATAGCTGATGTAGCGTGTGGCGAGAGGACGCTTGGCATGGCACACAGCACGGGAGGCACCGCAGGATCGGTAGCTGCGGGCGCGTGACTGAATCTTGATGATCCTTGGTTCCGGAGACGCATACGCTCTGCTTGCCAATGGCTAAGAGCGACCGTCCCCGTGCTTTGATGGTCAACTCTATGCCAAATTTGTGCGAATCGTCGCACATGGATCGCATCGGGATTTTAAAAGTGCAAGCTGTTGCCGTTGTGGCACTTGATCAGACAGTCTGAGAGCTGCAGCCCATCTTGAAGTCCATCAAGTCTCGAGAACATGCGTGCAAATGTCGATCATTTAAAACATCGCTGCCCCTATGTATTGGTGGGCAGTCTTACTCGGCGCGGGGGAAGGGCACCACGCGAAACGTGCTCACTGATCTCGCCCGCGCCTCCAATGCTGGTCGGGTGTCGGACCTACGAAGAGAAGTCATTCATCTAAACCGAGCACTTGTGGCTGGAAAAGTAGGCGGTGGCGTCCCACTTCGTCATGCGTTACGGGAAGAAGCTGGGAAGGGCTTGGGGTTTCCAGACGCAGCCGGAAACGCGCGCGTTTCGAATCTTCGGTCAGAACCCTCTACACTCTTCGCCGTGGCCAAGTCATAAGTTAGACCCAGCCATGATTCCTTCACAATTTGCTCACTTCCACCACTCCCCCCCCCAGAACATCGTTCGTATCCCTCAACATCCTCCCTCAACTCTCGTACTCGCGGTCCTGGACACCCACGTCAACACCATGGCCTACGTCTACATGATGCCGCCCTTTGAGGATTTCTTCGGCCATCATGGCTTCGAGCACTGTCCCGCCTTCTATCGGATGCGTCGGGGACCTTGCGGGCGCCGTGATCGCGAGGGCTTCCCACCTCGGGAAGCTGGTCCCGACGGACCTGCCCCTCCCTCCCCGCACCACGCACGTGGTCGCCTGCCCCCTCTTCCACCTCCTCCCCATGGCGACCACCCCCACCCTCCACCCCCGCCTCCCCACGGCGGCCACTTCCCACCCCCGCCCCACCACCGCCACGGGAGGCATCACGCTGAGGAGGGCCCCGGCCACCGGCGCCGCCCCCACCGCCGGGAGCCAACAGAGCAGGGACCCTCTTCCTTCCCCGGATTCGGCCACGTCCAGTTGGCCCGCACCGGCTCTGCAGCCAGGCTGGTGGTCCTGCTGCCAGGCATCCCCCGCGACCAGCTCAAGTGAGTACTGTATGATCTCTGATTTTTTGTAGTTGTAGCACAAGGGGAGTGTCCTGATCTTGCTCTGCTATGAATATTACCCACTGCATCTCTTGTGTACAACCAGATCCCTTATGCAATCCCAGTCACTCACCCCTCGATCCCACGACCACACTGCCCACCAGGTTGGAAGTGCTGAAGCGGACTCTGACGATCGAGGTGCCCGCCGGCTCCTCGCAGCACTCGCCTGTCTTCAGCCGCACCTTCGAGCTGGGGGAGACGATCGATGCCGATGCAATCTCTGCCGACCTCGAACTGGGCCTACTCACCGTGAACCTGCCCTACAAGAGCAAGTCCGTGGCAGTGCCGCGCCGCGTGGCGGTGGGTGGCGTCGGGTCCTCATCTTCTGCACATGAGGCTGGCAGTAAAGCGGCCGCCAGCGAAGCGCACGAAGTCGAGGCGCATGACGCCGACGCGCACGACAAGGCCACGGAGGCCAGCGCGACGGCGGTGCAGGAGATGGCTGGCTCCTCCAAGGGCGAGTGGGTGGATGTGCGGGAGGCGGGCGAGGAGAAAGCGCGGCGCAGCGAGCACAGCCCCGCCTCCAGCGACGATGAGGACGGCTCCATTGAGGACTGCCCCGTGGACGCCGAGCCCTGAAGTTGCACGAGGCCCTGACCTTGACAATGGAGTACTTGACACTGCTGCCATGTCGGCACTTTCTCAGATCAAGCTGGCGTGATGTACCTTGTAAACTCTTGTACCATACTTTTGTTGAAGAGCCTCAGGCTGGGGCGTCACAACGGGTTACAGGTCCGGTCCAGTGTTCTCAAAAGTGCTGTCGTTCCAGTCATAGGTTGCCGGAAAGAAGCTGCACAGCCTGTACCTCTCAAAACAAGCCATTGCCTAGCGTCCTGCGGTCAGCGTCATGGTGGTAAAGGCGGGGTTGATCCCGGTGGTCCCTGCCACCGGTAGCAGCACCTGGTCGATGCCGTGGATGACCCAGCTGCAGCCGCTTGCCAGGTCAGGGGACGTCACCTGGGCCGAGTCCCCTACCGCCTCCAGGACCAGCGGGGTGCCCGGGGACACGAAGAGCAGGTCCCCCGACTCGGTGGGCAGGTTGCGCCTGGCCGCCAGATCAGTAGCGGACAGGGCCCTGCCGGACGACACGTGGTACTGCACGATGCGAGACAGAATGTCTGCAATGTGGGGGGCATCGATTGGGGAAGTTGGCAAGGCAGTCCGGGCATCGTGAGGAATGCCAAACTGTCAGTGTCCAACAGGCACTGCTTGGAGGCATGACAGCACATTTAGACGAGAGCTCAAATCCGATGGACCACACCTTGCTCCCCATGATCAGGAAAGCCTCCCTTCACACCCAGCCATGTCAGCAGGGCACGCTCACGCACTTCTCTGGGAGGAAAGCTGGTCGGCGGTCACACCGAGGGCATTGGCGGCCGCAGGGAAGGAGGAGGAAGCCGGGACAAAGACCTGCGGAGTGGAGGGGTTGGGAGGAAGAATGAAGCGTGAACGGGGTGTTGGCAGCAGAGTGGTGGACACCAAGGCCCGCGACTGTTTCTCTCACATGCCACAGGTCCACAGGCGCCCACACCAGTAAAATACTCCTCTCCTTCTCACTCCACGCACCGTGATGTCGGTGTCGTAGCTGGACAGCAGGGCCTGCTGGGCGGAGGTGTTCACGATGCTGGCAAAGGCCGACAGGGAGGGCTGGGACAGGATGTACTCCAACGCCGTCTGGTTGCAGACGCGAGGGGGCCTGGGGGGGGCGATGGGGGAATGCGTGGCGGCCAGTGAGTCGGTTGGATCTCAGGCATAGAAGGGGAGGGACCTTCAAAGGAGTTGGCAGAAGTGACACCCATTTAACAACAGGCAAATCGCTACAGCTATCACCCTTGGACAGAGCACTCTGCAACAGCTACTGTCCGCACTCACTCTTCTGGCACCTCAGGCGACGGGACGGGAGCGGCAACCGCCTTGGCAGGCTTGGAGACCACTGTATGTAGGCAAGGTGATGGAATGACTTGCAGGCGGCGGAGGGGAAGCTCCTTTCCAGCAAGGCCCGCATGCAGTCTGTCTAAGCAGGGCGACACCTGCCCACAAATGCGCACCTCCAGTCGGTTCAGCCTCTGGGGCAGAGTCCAGGACCCAGGATGCCTCCGGCCCCTCCTCCTCTGGGGCGGGGGCTACGGCCACCCTTGAGCGAGTGACAGGGCTGGCAGCACGGCGCGCAGGGCCCTCCGCACTGGGGGCAATTGCCTCCTCGACCACGGGCGCGGCAGGCGTCTTTGCAACTGCCGTGGCGGCTGCAGCCTTGGGTTCCGCCTTTGGCTCAGTAGCTGGGACGGGGGCTGCTTCCACCACTGCAGCCGCTGGCTTGCGCGGCACAACAGCTGCAGGCACCTCGGTGGCAGGCTGGGTCTTAGCTGAAGGAGCGGGTTTTGCAACAGGAGCCTCAGCCTTAGGGGCTGCGAGGAAGGGAACTCCTAGGTAATGATGTGCTCGGTATCGAGCGGTAGCTTGAGATGCTCGTGCTGTTCTCATAGACCGTGCTGTGCACCACCTGGCTGACTCTCCCATTCCCCACACCTGGCGCAGGAGAGGTGCAGCGCCCACAGGTCTCATTGCAGAAGCCGTTGCTGATCATCCACTTGGAGTCACACTTCTCAAATGATTTCTGTTGGAGGATTCGAGAAGAGTTTGTCAGCCAAGCCTGTAGTGCTGAGGCCTCCCATGGTTTCCTCGGTTCGTACACCCCGGGCACACGATGCGGCGGCCAGTCGCGACGTCCCCATGGACCAGGATCAGGAGCCCGAATGCTTGCAAGAGTACTAGAGAACTCAACATAAAACCAAAGTACAAGCCTTGCATACCTGTTGTGCGCATGTGTACTTCTTGTCCGGGGGGGTGTCCGTGCATGTCTCTGCCAAGACTGTGGGTGGGAAAGACATGCATGGAGCTGTGATCGCCGGTGCCACGCAAGGTCGACAGAGGATGATACGCGCTACCATCAGAAAGTCAACATGCAGATCCTGCACTCAAAATTACCCGAGGGGCTCAGCACGAGGCAAAGGAGAGTGCATGCGAGGATGGGACGGATGCCCATATCGGGTTACTGGCAGCGGTGGACTCCTCGC
Source organism: Auxenochlorella protothecoides (assembly GCF_000733215.1). NCBI lineage: Eukaryota > Viridiplantae > Chlorophyta > Trebouxiophyceae > Chlorellales > Chlorellaceae > Auxenochlorella > Auxenochlorella protothecoides. The sequence goes on from NW_011934206.1 coordinate 592,780, forward strand.
CGGCACCCAAGTATACGAGAAGGGCAGGATATACCTTCCTCAAAAGTACTCCAGTACTCCAATGCTATTATATAAATGGGCAAGAGCTCGATGGGCTCAAAAACAAGAGTAGGGTGGGTTTCGTGAGCCAAAGGTGCACAGAAAGGTGGTCGGTACTGGATCTGACGATGGAGGCGCCAGATGATCACTGTCGGCTCGCGATGGGAATCAAAACATCGATCGTGCCGTCTGATGCTATCAGACATGCACCCTGACATCTCATAACCCTTGATCCAGGGCTCACATGGCATTAAAGATATAGTGTCCGTGTCGTAGGATCGTTTCTTCTCCCCGGCAGTCATGGAAGCGCAGGCGGTGCTGGGCTCCTTCGTGGCGGGGCAGGAGGACTACGAGGTCCTGGAGGAGATCGGACAGGGCACCTTCTCTGAGGTATGCCGTTTGATCGTGTTCACGGCTCATGGTCGATGTTCTCGGGCGGTGCTGGGCTCCTTCGTGGCGGGGCAGGAGGACTACGAGGTCCTGGAGGAGATCGGACAGGGCACCTTCTCTGAGGTATGCCGTTTGATCGTGTTCACGGCTCATGGTCGATGTTCTCGGGCGCTGCGGGCGGTCACAGCCCTTACCCGCCTCCCTCCAGGTGCACCGCGGGCGGCACCGATCCACCCACCAGGAGGTGGCGCTGAAGGAGATGTTCCTCACGGAACAGAAAGCCTTGCCCCTGCATGTCGAGCGGGAGCTGCAGCTCCTGCGCGCTGTCAGCCACCCCAACATCCTGCCCCTCCAGGGCGTGTACTCCAAGGTGGGACTGCAGCTGTTTGGTGGCCTCCAGGCCCTGCATCGATGGTTGTAGATTGCGAGCTACCACACCATTATACCCCTTTTTCAAGATGGCACGCAGGGCTTTGGCATCACCCTTGTCTTCCCGCTGTGCCGTACCGACCTGTACCGTGCCATGGATGCCGGCCCTCTGCCGGCCCCCATTGCGAAGGCGGCCTTGAAACAGCTGTTTGAGGCGGTGGGCGCCCTCCACGACGCAGGTGGGTGGTACTATGGGCTGCGCTGGCCTGGAAGCTGCTCTGTGTACTTCCTTAACTTGCTGGACGGTCATCACTGCATCATGTTTACTCCCCCCCGTCGGGGCGGCCAGCGGCGGTGGTGGCGCCGCCGCTGCAGGGGGGGTACGTCCGCGGCACCGTGCGGCGCCCGGTGGAGACGTGCCGGTCGGATGATCCGCCGGTAAATGGGGACCCGGGGGGGCCACTCGGTTAGTCGCCATGAAGCTACCACACCATTATACCCCTTTTTCAAGATGGCACGCAGGGCTTTGGCATCACCCTGGTGATCGGGCGGGAGGGGGGGTGCGCGGCGGTGGGGTGGTCAGGGGGCGGGCGACGGGCGGCCGGGTGATGGTGGGCGAGGCCTGATCCGGTAACAGGGGGGGAGGGCGGCCCCGACGGGGGCGGAAGGTTGTAGATAGAGCAGGGGGGAGGCTGGCGCTGGAGAACGTCCGTGGCGCCGGTGGACGGTCATCACTGCATCATGTTTACTGCACCCCGTCCCACGTAATGCACACTCACAGCTGGAGGGGCGGCGGGCGGGTCGGCCGCCGCCGGGGGGGGGGAAGAGCGGCCTAGTGGCGGGGGCGGCCCGCTGGGGACTGGGATGGGAGGTATGGTAGGTGCTGGAGATCACGAACCAGGCTAGGCGCCTGGGGGACGGGCAACGGCAGGCAGATGGTGTGGCGCCGGACCGCGTGGTAGGTGGGGGCGCCGGCGTCGACTGGGGGGGGTGTAGCGAATGAGGAGGAGGGAAGGTATGGCGAGGAACAACCCTTGCCAACCCATGGAGAGTGGGCCATACCTTCACAAGCCGCTTGCAACGGGGAATTGTGCTTGGGGCTCGCCAGGCCACGTGGTGCTCGACAACTCGGGGGGGCGCCCAGGGGCGGCTGGGCGGCTCGGGTCCGGGCCACCAGAGGTCCGGCGCCGGCCGCCTTTCCCATTGCCTCAAGGTATCGCGCCCCCGAGCTGCTCTTTGCCGCGCGGTCCTACAACGACGGCGGGGCGATCTGGCGGCAGAAGTAGATGTGCGCGGGGGGCGGGCAGGGCGGCGCGCGGGACGGCGGCGGGACGAGGTCCTCCGAGGCGCACGGGGAGGCGGGGGCGAGGAAGTGCAACTCGGAGGGGTGCTGGGGGGCCGGGGGTGGGATGAGGGGGATGAGGTTGGCGGTGATAGGGCCCGGCGGGGGGGTGCGGGGGATGGGGGGGCTGCCGGGGACGGACCCCGCCGCACGGGAGCTGTGCGCCGGCCTGCTCTGCTATGACCCAGGTGTGTGATGGGGCCTGGGATGCAGCGGTGGAGGACGGGGCTCCGCGGCGAGCGAGGGTGGGAGGAGTGGTGCGCCGGTCGGATTGTGGGGCGGCGGGGTAGGCAGTACTCCACTGTGCAGCATGCCCTAGCCCGAGCAGGCGCTTCCCGGCCAACACCCAAGGAGATGAGAGAGGGGGGGGGGGCGAGCTTCGGCGCGTCAGGGCCGCGGGGCTGGGGCGATAAGGGGGCGGCGGGGGTTCAAGGAACTCGACGGTCGGGGCAGCGGCTGCAGGGGCGGGAGCAGGGCCGGGGGGCCCGCGACGGGAGCAGTGGGGAGGCGATACCAGCACAGGGCAGGCCCACGTCCAGCGTCGAGGGTGGGCGGTGTGGGGACTGGCCATGGGGGGCAGGATGGCCCGCCGGGGAGGAGGAGGGGCGGTTCCGGGCCGGGTGCCCTGCTCGGCTGGGGGGAGGGGGGCGGGGCTGGGGGGGGAGGGGCTGGTGTGTCATTTCGCGCTGGATAACGAGGCGGTAAGGTGGCTGTAGAGTAGAGGCGCTGCGGGGTCCAAACAACCCCACCACCACGCCTCTGACTGACTACCAGCGCAGTGCCTCGCTTTCCTCAGTGGGGCGGCGTGGCGATGCAGCGGCGCTCCACGCGTTGTGCGACCCGGGAGGTGCAGTTCGTCGAGGAGGTGGTGAAGAGGACCGGCGGGGGGTGCCGGTCTGCAGGAGGGGGAGGGGGGGGGGTTGCACCGGCACATGCATCACGGGGACGCCTTCTCAATGCTGTAGACACACCCCCAAGCCCCCCCGTCCCAACCTGCCATGGCTTTGTCCCGGCGGCCGGGGCGGCGTGGGCGAGGAGCCCGGGATTAACCAAATGTTTGCCGGCGATTAGGGGAGGGGAGGGCGGCGGGTATGGGGTAACTGAAACTGCGTCATATATAGGGAGCGGCGGCGGGCGGGGGCGAGGAGGAGGGGGAGCGGGGGTTAAGCCCGGGGGGGGGGCGGGATGCGGGAGCGGGACCTAGGGGTATATGGAGGAAAGCGTCTCGTGGGTGATGGCACCCTGTGCCGGCACTGTTGTATTGTACACCGTTTTGGAGTCCAGGGTTCCTGGAACGAATCGGGTCCATCGCCGAACGTCTGACAACCCCACCACCACGCCTCTGACTGACAACCAGCGCAGTGCCTCGCTTTCCTCAGTGCCGCGGCGAGGTGTTGAGGTGCACCGCCTCGAAAGCGGCCTCCAGGCTGTTGAGCGACGGCCTGGGCGAGGGCTTGGCCTCCCTCACGCGCTGCCGGTCTGCAGGAGGGGGAGGGGGGGGTTGCACCGGCACATGCATCACACGGTACCCTTCTCAATGCTGTAGACACACCCCCAAGCGCCCCCGTCCCAACCTGCCATGGCTTTGTCCCTCCTCCCTCTCCGCCTTCTCCGTCAACCCCTCAAGAAATAAAAGGAGACCCGCCTGAGTCGCTGCGCTGCACCGCCTCGAAGGGCTTGTAGGTGTAGCCGATGAAGTTGGGGTCCGCCACCGGCCGGCTCCTGCTGCTGGCGCTGCCGGGGGAGTGCCCCGCGCGCGCGCCGCGTTCCGGGTCCTCGTATTGCTCGAAGTTCTGGGTGTCCAGCTCGTGGGTGATGGCGGGGCGGTAGGGCGGCGGCGACTCGTACAGCCGCACCCAGTCCACGCCGCGGAAGAAGGGGTGGCGCTTGATCTCCGCCGCGCCGTGCCCGCCCAGGCGCCGGTCCACGTCGCAGAGCAGGCGCATGATGAGGTCCTTGGCCGCGGGGGAGAGCGAGGCCTCCGCCTCGGCGGGGAAGCGCAGGTACGTGGCCCAGTTCACGATCTTGCTGCGCGGGTGCACGGGGAGGTGAGGCGTGAGGGCAGCGTGACTGGGACGACTGGGACTGGCACACGGCAGGTCGCCCTGGCCGAGGAGGAAGACGTCGCCCCTGCACCCATGCTGGCCCAATCCCCAGACCTCACCGGCAGGTGGTCATGGGGTCGTCGGAGTAAAAGGGTGGGAAGCCCACCACCATCTCAAACATGATGGCGCCCAGGCTCCACCAGTCGCACTCCATCCCGTACCCCTTCTTCATGAGGACCTCTGGGCAGAGGGAAGGGGTGGGTGTGTGGGTGGCGGGCGAGTATGGCAGGAGTGGGAGTGGGGCCACCTATGGGCGGCAGCGATGGACGCTCGCACGCACTCCCTTGCCCCTCCTTCCCAGCGCGACGCCTGGGCAAGTCCAGCGTCACAAGCTACTGCGCCACACCAGCGCTCCCACACATCCCCCCTCTTGGAGGGAGCTCGCTCACCGGGGGCGATGTAGTCTGGCGTTCCCACCGTGCTGAAGGCCAGCTTGCGCCGGTTCTGCTGCCAGTGCCGCAGCTGCTCGCTCTGCGAGGCGGCGTCGGGGGGCGAGGGCAGCTGCCTGCGGGAGGGAGAGTGGATGTGGATGGCGTGGGACAGGTGCCGAGAGGTGCGGCGGGCGCACGGGCTGGGACAGCCTGGTCTGGAATGGTCCCCAGATCATCCCTGCGGCGTGAGGTGGACATTCACTCGTCTGCACTGGAGCACCCGTGGGCTCCCCCCCTGGACCCCTGTGTTCGGATCAGTATCCTTTGTCCGCTGCCCCAACTCCCCATCCCCCAGCTCGAACTCCCACCTGAAGGCCACAGGGTCGGCAGCTGCTTTGAAGGCCGGCAGCAGGCTGACGTCCACGGGCTTGCACAGCCCAAAGTCCGACAGCTTCAATGGCTTTGTCCCTCCTCCCTCTCCGCCTTCTCCGTCAACCCCTCAAGAAATAAAAGGAGACCCGCCTGAGTCGCTGCGCTGCACCGCCTCGAAGGGCTTGTAGGTGTAGCCGATGAAGTTGGGGTCCGCCACCGGCCGGCTCCTGCTGCTGGCGCTGCCGGGGGAGTGCCCCGCGCGCGCGCCGCGTTCCGGGTCCTCGTATTGCTCGAAGTTCTGGGTGTCCAGCTCGTGGGTGATGGCCGGGCGGTAGGGCGGCGGCGACTCGTACAGCCGCACCCAGTCCACGCCGCGGAAGAAGGGGTGGCGCTTGATCTCCGCCGCGCCGTGCCCGCCAAGGCGCCGGTCCACGTCGCAGAGCAGGCGCATGATGAGGTCCTTGGCCGCGGGGGAGAGCGAGGCCTCCGCCTCGGCGGGGAAGCGCAGGTACGTGGCCCAGTTCACGATCTTGCTGCATGGGTGCACGGGGAGGTGAGGCGTGAGGGCAGCGTGACTGCGACGACTGGGACTGGCACACGGCAGGTCGCCCTGGCCGAGGAGGAAGACGTCGCCCCTGCACCCACGCTGGCCCAATCCCCAGACCTCACCGGCAGGTGGTCATGGGGTCGTCGGAGTAAAAGGGTGGGAAGCCCACCACCATCTCAAACATGATGGCGCCCAGGCTCCACCAGTCGCACTCCATCCCGTACCCCTTCTTCATGAGGACCTCTGGGCAGAGGGAAGGGGTGGGTGAGTGGGTGGCGGGCGAGTATGGCAGGAGTGGGAGTGGGGCCACCTATGGGCGGCAGCGATGGACGCTCGCACGCACTCCCTTGCCCCTCCTTCCCAGCGCGACGCCTGGGCAAGTCCAGCGTCACAAGCTACTGCGCAACACCAGCGCTCCCACACATCCCCCCTCTTGGAGGGAGCTCGCTCACCGGGGGCGATGTAGTCTGGCGTTCCCACCGTGCTGAAGGCCAGCTTGCGCCGGTTCTGCTGCCAGTGCCGCAGCTGCTCGCTCTGCGAGGCGGCGTCGGGGGGCGAGGGCAGCTGCCTGCGGGAGGGAGAGTGGATGTGGATGGCGTGGGACAGGTGCCGAGAGGTGCGGCGGGCGCACGGGCTGGGACAGCCTGGTCTGGAATGGTCCCCAGATCATCCCTGCGGCGTGAGGTGGACATTCACTCGTCTGCACTGGAGCACCCGTGGGCTCCCCCCCTGGACCCCTGTGTTCGGATCAGTATCCTTTGTCCGCTGCCCCAACTCCCCATCCCCCAGCTCGAACTCCCACCTGAAGGCCACAGGGTCGGCAGCTGCTTTGAAGGCCGGCAGCAGGCTGACGTCCACGGGCTTGCACAGCCCAAAGTCCGACAGCTTCATGTGCCCGCTGGCATCCAGCAGCAGGTTATCCGGCTTGATGTCGCGATGGATGTAGCCCGCGGCATGGATGGCCTCCAGGGCCACCACCGTCTGCAGCGGGACAGGTGGGACGGTGGGCCTGGGTAGAGTGGTTAGGGCCACCCATGCATAACCGCAAGGGCAGCATAGCGTGCACCGCCGCCCTTTTCGTATGCCCCTCAGTCCTTTGTGCGCGACCCTGTGTACCGACAAGCCATGCCACTCTTTCCACCCCTTCCCAACACCATCTCAGAAACCCATCCACCTGCGCGAGGTAGAAGCGGGCCATGGGCTCCGGCAGGATCTCCTGCCGGATGAGCAGGGTCATGAGGTCGCCCCCCGGCATGTACTCCATGACCAGGTATAGCATCTCCTCGTCCTGGAAGCTGCACAGAAGCCGCACCACGGCGCGGTGCCGCACCTCGGCCAGCACATTGCGCTCCGCGCGCACATGGTCGACCTGCCCGCGCCGCACCATCTCCGCCTTCTTCAGCTTCTTCACCGCAACCAGGCCGCCAGAGGCCCGGTCCCGGCAAATGCGCACCTTTATTGGTGATGCGGAATTGGTGGAGGAGCGGGTTGCAGATGGTAAAGTAAGGCGCAGGCATGCCGGGGAGGGTAATCATCCGTGGATCAGAGCAGTACAGAAGAGAACTGTAGGGCAGTGCTGCTAGGCTGCCACCAGCACGGCATCTCGAGGAGGTTTGGCTCAGCCCCCGACCAATGGGACCATGTTACCCTCTGGATCTGCACACGACAGATGAGGCCCTTCTCCCCCACATCCAGCTCCACGCACCTCCCCAAAGGCTCCCTTGCCGATCAGCTTGAGGGGCTCGTAGTCGTCCATGCTGAGCCGCTGGCGCTGCAGGCGGGAAAAGTCCCGCTCCCTGCGCTCCAGCTCGGCGCGGGCTGCATCCCTCTGCTCAGGGGTGAGCCCGGGGTTCTGCAGCTCCTCTTCTAGCGCCTTCCGCCTGTGAAGGAGGTGACAGTGCGAGGGGTTGGGAGGACACATGGGGTGCACTGGCGCGACCGCAGATAGGCAATCTATTTGCCAAGGAGTTCCTGGAAACCCTCAGATCATGCTCCGCCTCACCGGTCCTTGCGATCCTTGTGGTGCTGACTCTGAACTTTGTAAAGATGTTCGATGTACACTTTGGCGGTCTTGGCCTTGGCCAGGACCTCTTCGCTGAAGTACTCGTCCTCGTAACCCATCCTGTGCCTCGCGCCCGACTCGCAGGCCTTCAGCAGCTCCGAGGGCAAGAAGAGACACTTGCTATAGATCAGCGCTCTTGCATGATGGATAATGTTATCACGGATCGCATCTCAATGCGCCTAGGGCTCCAGATCAGAAGTCGCGTATTGCGTCCACCAGATTGTGAGACCATGTCTTTCGCGCGCGCAATTTAGTTCCGAGACTCTACGGGGGGCTGCTCCCAAAGGACTCTTTCGTGCCATTTCCAGCAAAGAGCGTTCTACGAAATGTACCTGAAGCACTGTTCGTTCCAGCAGAATAAGTTGTCTGCAAGTCCCAGGCTGCGCTGTGGGAGTGCTCGAATTCCCCTGCAATACTGGATTCCGCCGGTTACCGACTTCAAGCCAAGATGATCCCAGAGCGAATTGAAGGATGCGCCTTGGATGAAACTGCGCATCCCAAGGGAATAGTTTTAGAGTGTCTGGACAAAGGGATTCATGCAACTTGTGACAGATTTGCTGGTGCAGCCTCGATCGGCACTCACAGCGGTGGGACAAGTGCAAGGTACAAGAGCTGAAATTGAGAAAAGTCGCCTCGATGATGAGTACCCGAGTGCCACCAGGAACGCACCAAGATCGCTTGAGACGCTTGGGTGATTGCCAGTAGGAGCCCTGCATGCTCCTTGGCGCACACTAGACATGTGCAGATGTGAGCACCAGCATCACCCAAGCTGCAGCTGAAGGAGGCACCATGATATACCGACGACTGAAGCTTCTTAATTCCGTTGCGAACTACGTCCTGATATTGATCGGAGTTTGTGTCGTAGATGACACGTCGGAAGTGATCTCCGGATCTCGTAAGGCAAGCTGACCTGGCACTCTCTGCTCTGGCATAAGGGGTGGCTCCTCTCCTTTCCAACGAGTAAATATCTTCGACCCATTTTGAATAACGTTCAGTCGCCATGGACCGGCCTTCGGCTCGCCGCTTCGAGGGCAAGGTCGCGCTGGTGACGGCCAGCACCGCTGGCATCGGGCTGGGCATCGCCCGGCGCCTGGGCCAGGAAGGGGCCAAGGTGGTGGTGTGCAGCCGCAAGAAGGCCAGTGTGGAGGACACCGTCGCTGCCCTGCGCGCCGAGGGCATTGAGGCCGCGGGCCGGCCCTGCCATGTGGGCGATGCCGCCCAGCTCAAGGCCATCGTGGACTTCACGGTCCAGACCTACGGCGGTCTGGACGTCCTGGTGTCCAACGCTGCCGTGAACCCGGCATCCGGCGCCCTCCTGGACTGCCCTGCCCCCGTCATCGACAAGATTTTCGACATCAACGGTGAGTGGGCGGGTGGTGGTTTTTTGGATTTGAGAGGATTGAGGAAGTTGGACTCGCTGCCGTGCTGGAGGGTCATGCCGCCATGCCGTGACACAGCACCTGGGCCACGGGTGGGAGTCCAGTGCTTCTTCCACCCCCTCTCACCCCCCCCTTCAATGAAACCCTGCAGTGAAGTCTGCGCTGCTGCTGACCCAGGAGGCCGTGAAGCACATGTCCCGAGGCAGCTCCATCGTCTTCATCTCCTCCTATTCGGCCTTCAACCCCCCCGCCCCCATCGCGCTGTATGCCATCAGCAAGACCGCGCTGCTGGGCCTGACCAAGGGCCTGGCCACGGAACTGGGCCCGCGCGGCATCCGCGTGAATTGCGTGGCCCCGGGCATCGTGCCCACCAAGTTTGCGTCGGCCTTGGTGGCCGACCCGGAGCTGGAGGCCGCGCAGCGCGACGCCAACCTCATGCGGCGGCTGGGCCGGGTGCAGGACATGGCAGCGGCGGTGGCCTACCTCACCTCCGAGGACGCCTCCTACGTCACCGCCGAGACGCTCAACGTGTCGGGCGGCATGCCCAGCAGGCTCTAGGGGTGGACAGACACGCTTGGATCGAGAATGTTTAGAGGGTGTGAGGGTCTCACCTTTACCCTCTTCACAGCGTGACATGCCATTTGTGTATTGCACATCGGCCAGTGCTGATGGTACAGCGCCAGCGATTGCAGCACTAAAGATTTTCCCCTGTCTGACTTTCGCTGCAACAATTAGCCTTGGGATTGGGGATGGGGCTGCCGCTGCGTAGTGAGTGTATGCAGGGACACACCTTGGCCGTGCCAGAGAGGGAAGATGTCCCTTCCCAACTCGATTCTGTGCATGTCGGGGCTGGCTCCTGCCCCCCGCAGGCACATCAATTCGGAAGTAATACAGCTGCTGCACATGCCACAGAGAGTCTATCACATCGGCAGAGTGGGGTATGGCGGGCGAGGCAACGCATAGAGTCATACCACACAGCGGCGCAAGATGGAGTGGAGCTCCGGACGGCACTGTTCCAATGATCGGGGGGCCGACAAGGAGCAGCAACTCTTCAGGCATTTGCGCCCACATTTCGGCCATGCAGCATCCACCTCTGCCCGCGCGCCTGGTCACCCATCGACACCGCCGCCACCTCACACCGCGCCCTGGGCGAGCACAGCCTTGGCCACCTTCTCGAAGGACGCAATGTTGGCGCCGTTGATGAGGTCTGTGTCGTACTCAGCCGCCGCACCCGTGATGTCGTCGTAGATGGCCTTCATGATGCCCTGCAGCTTGGTGGTCACGTCCTCGCGCGACCAGGGCACAAAGGAGCGGTTCTGTGCCATCTCCAGCCCCGACACCGCCACACCTCCCGCGTTGGAGGCCTTGCCCGTGACAAAGGCCACACCCTCGGCGGCGGTGAACACCTCCTCCGCCTCCAGCGTGCAGGGCATGTTGGCGCCCTCCAGCACGATCTGCACGCCGTGCTTCACCAGTGCCTTGGCCGCCTCCTCCCCCAGCTCGTTCTGCGTGGCACAGGGGAAGGCGCCGAAAACCTCCGTGTCCAGGAACCAGGGCTGCGCCGCGTCGCCGCGGTACTCCACGCCCTCCAGCTCCAGGTCCTCCAGCTTGCCGTCGTGCTGCGACTTGAGCTTCATCACCGCGGCCAGGTCCTCACGGCTCAGGCCCTCGGGCGCGTAGATCATGCCGCGTGAGTCCGACATGGACAGCACCACTGCGCCCTTCTCCAGCAGCAGCTCCACGCAGTACTGCGCGACGTTGCCAGAACCGGACACCAGGCAGCGCTTGCCCTCCAGCGAGTCGCCGCGGTCTGCCAGCAAGTACTCGGCCAGGAACACTACGCCGTAGCCGGTGGCCTCAGGCCGGATCTCGGACCCGCCCCAGCCCATGCCCTTGCCAGTGAGCACGCCGGCGCGGTCGCGTGTGATGCGCTTGTACTGCCCGTACATGTACCCGATCTCGCGCCCGCCCACGCCGATGTCGCCGGCGGGGACGTCAGTGTCGGAGCCGATGTGGCGGTACAGCTCGGTCATGAAGGACTGGCAGAAGCGCATGATCTCGCTGTCGGACCGACCTGGGCACGTAGGTGAGGGTTGCCATGGAGGTGGATGGGGTGGGGGTTGGGAAATTTAGAGGAGAGGCGGAGGGACAAGCCGAGGACATACATTCTGCTACCGCAAGGGTAGTGGCAAGGTGACCAGCACATGAAGAGGAATGCTTCTGCTCAATGCATGGAAAAAGGGACCTCCACACAAGCAGAATAAGGACACGGGAGGCCTGGCACACATAGGCATGGTGTACACCATGAGACGGCAGGGACAGCACGACTATTCGTGCTCTCTCACACACTGGGCCCTCATGCTCCTGTCAGGGAGGGGAGAGACAACCCCGGTTCCCCCCTCACACCACCTCCCCCCAACCCCAAGCCCCAGCCACAATCACCAACACAATCCAAGCACGCCGCTCACCCTTGGGGTCAAAGTCGGCGCCGCCCTTGCCGCCGCCCATGGGCAGCGTGGTGAGTGCATTCTTGAAGATCTGCTCAAAGCCCAGGAACTTGATGATGGACAGGGTGACAGAGGGGTGGAAGCGCAGACCGCCCTTGTAGGGGCCGATGGCGGAGGAGAACTGGACGCGCATGCCGCGGTTCATCTGCCACACGCCCGCGTCGTCCACCCAGGGCACACGGAAGATGACCTGGCGCTCCGGCTCCGTCAGCATGCGGAAAGCCGGGAGGTACTCGGGGTGCTTTTCGAAGACAGGGGCGATGCTGAGGGCCATGCCGCGCACGGCCTGCAGGAACTCGGCCTGCTCCGGGTTGCGGGAGTAGACCTCCTCCAGGATGGCCTGGCCACATGACAGGAGTAGGGTTTGAGTGGCCAGCTCCAGCCGACGGACACCGCACTCTCCGGGGTTGGGAGGGAGGGTGGATCAGGCAGTGGAGACAATAGCTCAGGCATGCTCAGCAGCACGCACCTTCAGGCCGTCATGTTGGATGCCCTTTTGCAGTTTCTGCAGGTTGCTGTCGACGTCGCCCTGGTAGTCCTTACCCTACGGGAGAGAAGGGGCGAGAAGTCGCAGCATGCGGTCATGTGTCGAGATGTAAGTTGTCGAGTGGGCCATTCATGCTCATAGCGGCCTGCTGCGCACCATTCTGGCTGTGAGAGGCAACCCTAGTGTGAGGGAGGGAGGAGGGTTTCACTTGTGTCCACGATTTCCTGAGAGCAACGGCGAGGCGACTTGTAAACACTTTGCAGATCGAAGTAATGTGTTAATTTGGGATTAGGGTTGGTTTTTACTACACCTACAAGCCCTGCAACGTGGGTATGTATACTCGGGCACACGCCGAGTGAACTGGCAGGGATCGGCGCGCTTTCTTTTTCTACCGGACAAGGCAGATCGCACGTGCGCGAGAGCTGCGCGCACGTTTTTGTGATTGGCTGGCAACGCCGCGAATCTCTGCTCCTCTAAGGGGGCCAGGCAACATTCGTAGCTATTGTGGTGAAACTACCCGAACCAAGGATTTCCAGCACGAATCACATCGATTCGACATGCGTGCAGGAAGGCTGAGTGTGCACGTTCAGGGCGTGGCCCTGAACGCAAACCCAGATGAGCCCCTGCGATTCGAGGCAGAACTCCCTGGTGTGGGCAAGGTATCCTCTGGTCCCTCCTCGGATCTGCGCTGGGAGCAAGGCCTGACCTTGGAGCTGAACCCTGCGAGCTCCAGCACCCTCCAGGTGTCCCTGAGCACCCTGAGCGGCCTGGTGGTCGCCCGTGGATCCACCTCGCTCGACTGGACCGATGCCGACAAACAGGAGCTGCGCCTGCCTCTGGAAGGGGCTGGAGGAGAGGTGGACCTCATCCTGCGCTACTTCCACTGCCGCACTCCGGGTGAGTGGTGTCGGGTTCCCGACGCCGCGTGAGAATTCTCCGGAAGGGGAGCTGCCTGGAAGCCCCGTGTACAGCTTAATACGAACGATTTCGAGCCCACCCTGATCGTCTGCCAATACCCAGGGAAAGGCCGTGACGGTCTGGGACGGGAGCTTCTGGACGGGGATCTTTTCCGGGAGCCATCCTTAAGCGGCCACCTGAGCCCCGTCAGCTCTCCCAGGGCGGGCCTGGAGGCCAACCGCGTGCCGCTGCGTCCCCGCCGCGGCTTACCAGAGGCCACCTGCGCCTGAGGAGAGAGGCTTTAGTCCCAAGCAATGTGTCACATGTCCCACCGAGACTGAACAGGAGGGTAGGAGGGCGGAGAGCTGGAGCGGAGAAGTGAGCGAGAAGGTGTTGGGGCGTCGCGGCGTACCAACAGTGTACATCCACCAGCCTTGTATGGAAGGTTTTCAGCCTGCATGGCACACCAGTCTGTGTTGTATTTTTCGGCCTACCATTGGGGGCCATATTTTCATAAGCCAGGACGTGCTAGCTGTGTAGAGGCTGCTGTCTAGGGGCCGCTCCTCGGCGGCGCGTAAGTTATTCCCCTACCATGATGGCCTGAGACGCGCTGTCAACATTTTTGAAACTTCAACAGGAACGTGATGTGGCAGTCAAGGGGGACACAGTCTCGTGGGGTCTGTCTGGCAGGGGGAAGGTCAGTGGGTGTGACACCTCATCGAGGGCGTCCACCCCTGCCCCAGCGAAGGCACGGGAACTCACGGTCACAGCACGCCGTACGCCGGCTGCGAGGGGTCGGCCAGCTGCCCCGCGGCCAGCGCCCCAGACTGAGGCCCCACGGGGGTGGTCGTGGCGGAGGGCAGGAACTCGGCCGCGCCCCCCTTGGCCAGCTCCGCCTTGCCCTGCGCGCTGGGCAGCCCGCTCAGCAGGCCGCCCGCCGGCACGGGGGGCGGCTCGTGCACCTCGTCGATGCCGCCCTCCACCACCTCCACGCCCAGGTGGACAAACCCAGCCGCGGCGCCCTCCGCACCCGTCAGGGGGACCTTGGTCTCGTGCAGACCCGGGCCGTAGACCAGCGGGATGCTCAGCGTGCCCTTCCCCACCGTCCTGCACGCGGGGGGTGGGGTGGAGGATACGAGGGTCATGCTCATGCACCTCGAAGGTCTCATCCCGGTGGGGCAAGGAAGTGGGGCACCCAGAGTCTGCATCCCAGGAGAATGGATGTGCAAGCACCCCCCCTTCAACATCCCACATCCCCTCTGGCCGGGTTCCCTGCATCACCCCACCCACGCACTTATCGAATCGGAGGTAGTTGTTCTGCTTTACTTTCACTTTGAGGGTGGGCGACTCCTCGTCGGGCGATGCGTCGGCGAGGGGGAACTTCAGGGTCTGGTTCCAGACCTGTGTGGAAGGCGGAGGGACAGGGGGAGGGCGCTGTGCTCGCTGCACGTTGCACTGAACATCACAATGTAGTAAGCCATGCATTACAACCTATCTCACCGGGTACAAGCCCTTGGCAGGCTTGGTGCGCTCCTTCTCGTCGTCCAGCCTGAGTATGACATACGTCCCGCCGGACTCCGTCTCCAGGTTGGCGCCCGCCCGGACATGGACGCGCAAATGTCTCGAGATGGTCATCGTGAGCAGCCTGTCGAAGTGAATTGTGCCTCAAGGGTGTCGTGCGGGGTTCTCGATGGACAGGGGGAATGCCGTGGAGGAACATCGGGAAGTCCCATGAAGCGTTCTGATGGAATTTGCCTGGAATCTGTGCAGCTCCTCATCAAATGTGGGCGATGTATTGCTCAGCAGCCTAAGATCGTATTATTAACATATAAGACGACACAAAATTGCTGCTCTCCAGGCGGCCGAACTTGGGAAAACCCAAGGCACAAGTAACTCCATGAAGACTCTAGCACATCATGTTCTACGACACACTGTGGCAGCAGCTTGGTATCGGCCCAATGGATGGCCTGTAATAATGCCAGTCGTGGCTTCCATGATCAAGTCCAGGGCCCGCTGATTTTTATGACCCACATGAAGCTGTACCTGGCAAAATGCTCCAAGGCCACAATCTTTAAATTGGCTTCAAGGATGCCCATATCATCCAATGAAATGGCTACATATTCCAGTCAATAGCCCAATTCAGGGGCTTCACATGATTTGGAGACAAGTACTGTTCACAGCCACCTGTCACAAGGGCGTCCAGATGAGTACTGTGGTCCCATCCGACCATTGCAAAGGGGGAAACGCGAAGCACGACTCTTCGACAAGATCAGGTGTCCAGCTCGTGCATTCTGCGCATCGCCGAGCCCATCTGTACACGTTAGCTACACTGGTCTATTTACACTTTTTCTCTGCCTTGCTGTGTCTCCCACAGAGGCTGGCGGTGTCGGGAGGGTACGGGAGACAACCCACGAGGGCCACCACCACGGGCGAAACATGGCAGCCCCAGACCAGCAGGTGCAGGAATAAATGCTTGCCTCAGATGTGTAGGGGTGGGTGAAAACATCGTGCGGGATGCTTTGAAGCCCCTTACATTCACCTCCGTCCCGAGAGCCCTACCGCAGGCCCCCAACAGCTTTGGCTCCTTCCCAAACCAGCCCGGGCCCCGGACCTTCACGTACTACCCCAACGAGTCCCTGAGGAGGTTGTGGCAGGAGGCAAAGGACGAAATTGCCATGACGGAGCCTGACCCAGCCCACTTCAAGAACCAGACCCTGCCCCTGGCACGCATCAAGAAGGTGGGTGGGGCGGGCGTCGGCGCAGGGCCCAGGTGCACCCCCTGTGAGTCATGGCCACTGCACGTGGATTGGCGTGCCAGTCACGGTGCCCAGCTGAAGTACACCGTTCCCTCCCCTGCTCTTTCCTTCAGATCATGAAGTCGGATGAGGATGTGCGGATGATCAGCGCCGAGGCCCCCGTCCTCTTCGCCAAGGCGAGTGGGTGTACGGCTGTGTGGGGGTGATTGCGCCCCCCCCCTCCACCCACCCCTCCCTTCAACTCTTGCCCCCCTCTCTTGATCCCTCTCAGGCCTGCGAGTTCTTCGTGCTGGAGCTGACCCAGCGTGCGTGGCAGGCGGCGGAGGAGAACAAGCGCCGCACGCTGCAGCGGAACGACGTGGCCATGGCCATCCAGCACATCGACGTCTTCGACTTCCTGCTGGACATTGTGCCGTATGAGGAGCCCGCGCCCGACGGCGCCGGGGTCGCGGCGGCCCAGCCCCCGCCCTCCCCCGCCCAGCCCGGCGCCGGCGCCCCGCCCACCGCCGTGCACCCGGTGCCCGGGCAGGGCGCGGCATATCATGCACAGCAGGCGGGGCCAGGGGGTTACGGCACCAGCCCGCGCTTCCTGCAGACGCAGGGCATGCAGTATCCGCAGTACCACCCGAGCATGGGCCCCCCGCCGCAGGCGGGCATGTACGGGTCGGGCGGGGGCCAGCAGCAGTTTGTCGCGCCCTACCACCAGCCCATGGCGCCCGTGGGGGGTTACGCGCCGCTGCAGGGGGCGTACCCGCCGTCAGGCATGGGCGCGCCGCCGGGCCCCGGCGGGCACTGACGGCGCGTTGTGACGCTGAGGTAGAGCAGGCCTCCAGAGCCGACCCCTGGGCGGCCAGTCATCCTCTCCCCAGTGCATTCTGTGTACTCCACCCCTCCAAGGCGACCTGCAGGAGTCGTTTCCAAAGCGTCCCTCACCCGCCGCCGTGCAGCGCCGTGCCACCCACTTTTCCACGTCTTTTCCACGTAATGTGCCAAGGTCCCACCTCCGTCCCTGACCCTGTCCCACCCCCTGCTCCATGCTTCCCCCTGAGACGATCCAGCCTGTCACATACACTGTTGCGATGCCCAGGAGGGGTGAATTCAGGGGCAGGCGGCTAGCCACTGCGAGGAGCAGGGGTGACTCATTAAGTGTACGGGTGTTGAGTCCAGGGCACGACCTGGAGCCCATCACCAGGGACTCGGCTGCCTGGGGTGGCCGGCATTTGCTCCTGGCGGGCAACATTCACAGGCTGTGCTTTTGAGGAACAAGAGTCAGCTCAGGCGGCGGTCAGTCAGACTGGCCAGCCTCAACACTCCTCCGCCCCCCCCCTTGTCCTCCTCGCCGCGGCTCAGGTCCGCAGCGGCAGGCACCCGGCCATGGCATCCATGAAGGCCTCGGCGAAGCGCGCGTCGGAGAAGCGGTCGGCGCGGCGCCGGGCCGCCGCCGCGACCTCCAGCCTCTCCAGCTGTTGCATGCCCAGCACCCGGGTCAGCGCGGCGGCGTACTCCTCCTCGGTGACGCAGCGGAAGCCCGTGGGGGTGGCCCCGCCCGACCCCGGGCCGCCGCCCTCTGGCTGCACGATGTCTTCCCGCGGCCCGCCCGAGTCGTGGACTACGGGCACCACGCCCGCGGCCATGAACTCCACGATGCCGATGCCAAAGTGCTCGTCGCGCATCGTGTGCAGGCCCACCACCGCCTCGCCCAGCAGCGCCTGCAGCTCCGGGAAGGGGAGGTTGACCAGGAAGTCGACGCTACCCTCGAGGCCCAGCTCCCTCGCCAGGGCTGCGGGTGGTGGCCGGGGGGGTGGAGGGTGGGGGTGGAGGTGCGGGGGCCCATGTGCGTGTGACGTGGCATGTCTGTGGTCAGGATGACGCACACTGCATCAATCGAACGGCTGACTCTGATACAGGCGAGCATCTTTGAGCCCTCTGTCGCCCCCTGCCAGGTACAGGCTTCCTCCTGCAGCAAGCATCCCGCGCGTACTCGATTTCAGCGCCCTCCACCCACCTTCAGAACCCCTGCCATCAATCAACCACTCCTTCCCCCTGCCCGTCTCGTCCATCCAAACCCAGCACCAACCTTTGAGCTCCTCGATCCGGGCGGCGTCCTCCGCATTCCGGCAGCCGCCGACCAACTCCAGCCGTGCCGCCAGCACGGCATCACCGGCGTCGGACTCCAGGCGCTCGGCGTCACGCCGCGCACGGGCAAAGGCGCGCAGCTGCAGAGCGTGCTGCTTCTCTGGTCGGAACTGGGACACGGAGACGATGTAGAGCCGCTTGAGTCGCCGGCTCAGTGGCAGCTCCTGATGGGAGGATGGGGTGTGGTGTGAGGAGGGGAGGTGAATGGGTGGGATGCACTGGGGGAGGGGGAGGAAACTGGCAACCAAAAGCGAGATGGGGCCCAGCAAGGACCGGATGGTATGGCTGGACCTTGGAATCACACAGATATCGACTGCCCTGCACCGCACCCCGCCCGTACATCGCCCGCCGCCTCGGCACGCCTCCCGTCCTCTTCAAGTAACCTGGAGCGCCTCGGTGTTGCAGGGCGGGTAGACGAGGAAGGGGTCCCGGTGGCCTAGCCAAAGCAGGCTGATGTGGCGCTTGGTCCAGCTGGAGTTGACCATGACGGTGTGGGCGCAGAGGCCGCAGAGGCTGTAGGCCGCCGCCAGCGCGCCGTAGTAGGCCACCTTGGCCAGCGTTGCGGGCGTGCTGGCGCCGACGTCGTTGTTGAAGGCGGCCTCCCGCCCCGCCACCCGCGCCAGCATGTCGCTGGAGATGGTGGGGTAGTGGACGTAGGCCGCGACGCGGCAGCCGAGCAGTGAAGCCAGCGGGTAGGGGAAGGCCCAGCCGGTGGTGTCCAGCCAGACGGCGGGGACGCGGCGGCGCAGGCCCGCAAAGGCCACCCGCACCGAGGCCAGGGCCTGCCGCAGCATGGTGAATCGGGGGTAGCGGGCAGGCAGCAGCTCCTCACGCGATTCCAGCCTGATGACCTGCAGTCCGCACGGGGTTGAGTGAGAGGGAAAGGCGGAGAAGGTGGACCTTGGCCGCGGGGTGGTCGAGGTGATTGAAAGAGCTGATGACTGTGGATGCATGCTGTGAAGGGGGACGCTCTCGCGTGCGTTGCATACGGTGAGAAGGAAGCATACGCCATACACACATGGGATGCAGCCGAGTATGATGGGGGCACACTTTCTTTGCGGCAGGCATGGAATGTGTCTTCTTCCCACCGTACTGGCTGCATTACTATGAAAGTCGACCTCTTCACATCCCTGACACTCACTGTGAAGGTTGGCTCCACACGGATTTGGAACTGGGATTCAACGCGCGAGACGAGCTCCGAGGGCAAGAGGCTGCCTCCCACATACAGTGCAATCTGCCAAGGGGGTTGTGCATTGGGAGTGGGAGTCGACGCCAGAAGGGAAAGCAAGATCCAAATAGCTGCAACAATCTCTGGAAAGGGTACAAGGCAGAACGGCACAAAGAGGCGGGGAGGGGGGGTAAGTTCCTCAGTGAGCATGTGCCCTGCCAGTTGAATTTGGCTGTTGAGCTCGCGGCCCATATGACCAAGCAGATAATGCGCCAGGCCTTGCCATATCCAAACATCAGGAATCAGATTGAAAAACGTACTTGTAGATCAGGGCGAGTGACCTGCAGCGAGCGGATTCCGGCCCTGCAAGGGATGTGATCGTTGGGAGGCTCAGAAAAGTCCCCTCAGACTTGATGATCATCACTCACTGCCAAACCACAACATGAGGATGGCGCAATCTGAGAAGCACATAACCCAGCCCACCATAGCACACGCTCTCCTCCCCCTCCAGCGTCTGCAAAGGGATGGAAGAAGCCCACAAGATCCTGACGAGATGGGGGAGGGTTAGCGATTGAACATAGAGTCTGGTCAGCCTTTGGGACGAGCTGAAATCAATACGCATCCATTCGATGGACTGAATCATACAACCGATTAGTGGCAGGCATTCCCCCCACCTTTGTCGGACGAGGGAACTTGTAGAGGGTCCAGATCTTGAACAGCACAACCAGCACTCCCAGGACCAGTAGGAGCAGGGACGCTGCCAGCAGGATGAACTCCTGCGGTGTAGTAGATTCAAAACAGTTGATAACCTCAAACTCAATGGAAACACATAGAGTAGGTGATCCCCTGACACGGCTCACCAGCCCAACGGTGAGGGTTACGATGACCAACCCCACGCCCAGCAGCGAAAGCAGGGGCATGGCGCCTTACAATCCTCACGACTTCTTCATGCTCTACATTACGCATACATACGAGAGGGGCGGTGTTACCGAAGTGTTGTCTGGTGAGAGATTGCCGCCCACGAGTTTGTCGGCAGGGGCCTCGATCTTCCGACAGCGTCGCAGCATGCACATCACAGTCTGGGCAATCCTCAGCAGGCCCCAACCCGCGCGTGGAGTAGGAACTTATTGTTGATCCTCTGATCAGCAGATCCGCTGCTTTGCAGCTCTGCGTTATAAGTGGGTGGATGTCAAAGTGGCACAGGCGTTTCCACAGCAACCCTGAAAGCGTTGTCCATAGCACTTTGGTTTGCTTTGGCATACAGTCTGCTCGATCTGCATCAATCTTGAATGTCGCTCGTGCTCAGAGGCACGAAAAGAATTGCATTTACCCTTTTGTCCTGCTGATGGTGGAGTCCCCACTGGGGATCAGGGTGGTAGATGCAGGAAGAGTGAATTGCGTGGTAACAAATGGCGTGCCACAGCATCACTATACTATTTCGTGCTTTTAAAACCTTTCAATCAATAATCCATCAGAGGCTCCTCCATGGCAAAACATGCTGGGAGGGGTTTTGTCAGCAAGTGAAGAAAGGGTGTTGTCGGAAGTCGCAGGGAGAGTGAATCGCAAACAGTAGAGCTCGTATATACTTGAGCAAGCCGATCAGACTGTCGCAAATATACTAGCAATGTATACTGATTTCTTCCGAGCATTGAATCAGACGCCTGGCCCTCTTTGCTGGTTTGTACTCACCACCATGTTTGACTTGCAGTGAGAGTCAAGACGCGAGGGGAAGGCGATGCCAGGTCCCACTCCCAGCGATCCTTGGGGCCAGGTGAGTGAGTGAGAATTGCGAGGACTGCTCCTGACCTCTTGTAGCCTGCGGATGGAGATTCGTATTGTCCCAGACCCCCCCGGACCCCTCCCTGGCGCAGCTTGACGATGTGGATGGCACGGCTTGCTACACGACGCTGGGACTGGACAAGCGGTGCAGCCAGGAAGACGTCAAAAAGGTACAAAAGCAGCTCGACGCATCAAGCATGCGGCTGGAGCGGTCAAGGTGTTTTTTGTTTACCACCACTGGAGGGGTCCCCACCACCTCGTCCAGCCTCCAGGCCAGACCCCACCCCAATCCTCAACCCGACCCGCACTTGTCTCCCCAGGCCTACCGGCGACTGGCGCGCACGCTGCACCCAGACAAGGGTGGGCGGCCCGAGGCCTTCTCGGCCCTGCAGCACGCCTTTGAGGTCCTGATCGACCCCAAGCGGCGGGCGGTGTACGACACCTGGGCGGCCCAGCTGCAGTACCGCAGCGTGCGCATCGTGGCACAGCAAGCGGTGCGCTGGGTGCTGTGAGGTAGTCGGCGTGAGCTGCCCGGCTCAGGGTCCAGAGAGACCTTTTGCATGCCACCTCACACCCCACCCTTTCCACCACTCAGGGGCGCGGCGGCGAGGACATTCTACTGGATGAGTTTGATGCGCTGGGGCTGCACTGCGAGCCGGCCACCCAGCTGGTTGTCACCTGCGAGGTGTGCGGCCGGCCCGCCACCAAGCAGTGCTGGACGTGTGGCATGCCCATCTGCGAGTTCTGCACCCTCAAGCAGCACTGGAAGGTGGGGTGGGAGCAGGAATGGGTCCAGGTGGGTGCACTGGTGGACCCAGCGAGGCCCGAGGGCGACACATGACGTCAAGTGGAGCCCACAGGACTGATTTAGCTGGACGACATGCCAGGGTGGGGGATGCACTTTAAACCATGGGTGGAGCACAGCCTTACTTTCAACCCATCCTCGAGTGTGTTGTCGAGGACGGCTGGTCACCCCTGTTATATTCAGCGCGAGGTCATACCCAACACCCTGTGATGCCCATCAACCTCCAGTTTCAAAATCCATCCCCCGTCCAGGACAACTTCCCGCTGCACTGGCCACTCATCAACTCGGACCACATGCGGGAGCGCCTGGCTCGGAGGGAGCTGGAGAAGAAGCGGCTGGAGGATGCGAGCCAAGCAGCGCTGGAGGGCCCCAACCACCGCTCGGAGCGGGAGCTGAGGGACGTGCGGGCCTTCAAGGCCGCCGCGCAGGCGGCGCTGGCGGGGCCCGACCCCCGTGGGACTCCTGTGCAGGGCCTCACCCGCTTCTACATGTGGGCCCAGACCGAGCGGGCCGTTCTCATCGCGGCGCGCGTGCCCACAGGTGGGGATGGGCCCGGGGGGAGGCTGCAGCGAAGGGGGAGAGGGTCGGGAGCCCGCGCATGCCTTCGTCCTTGAGCGGATGTCCCGGGACCTGGCACGCTGCGGCAGGGCTCTGGCTGGGGCAGACCTGCATCCCCTCTCACATGGTCTTTCCGTTCTTCATCAACAGGGTATGCGGATCGGGAGCTGGTGGTGGAGGCGAGTGCCGCCGGCCTACTGATCCAGAGTGAGGAGTCGCCAGCCCTCATTGACCGCGACTGGGCCTTCCCCGTGCTGGCAGGTGCCCCCGTGGAGGTCTCCAGGTATCGCCCAGATCTGCGGGGGGGGAATCCGATTCAGAGCATGACACATGTGAGCGGGCCCTTCCTGAAACTTGGGTGCGCTCAGAAACGGCGATGGCTTTCCATTCGGCCTAGCCCATGCACTCCCTTGGGAGGCAGCGCTGTTTGATGCAGAGTATGCTTGGCACCAACGCACGCTTTCTCAAACCCCCGCGCGCAAACTGCAGGACCGTGGACAACCGGTTCTGCACAGTCAGCGTCACGAAGGCTGAATACGGCCAATTCTGGACGCGGCTGTTCAGGGGGGACTCTGACGGCCTGCGGTGCCTGGAGCCCCCCTACCGCCTCACAGGTGCGCCCCGCTCTCGACACGGGGGCATGGGGCGTCGATGGTGGAGGGCAGCGCCGCCATTCTGGGGTCTTGAGGTGCGATTGCCCGCCACTCCCGTCGGTAGCTTTCCCCACGAAGAGGGGTCCACACCCTCCCCGCCCCAAACTGACGCCAGATGGCCCGGATGATGTGGTGATGGAAGTGACCCTGCCCTTCTGGATCGAGCCTGCCGACGTCGGGGTCGTGTTCTCGGAGACCGGCGTCGATGTGATGGTCCGCAACACGCTGCACGTCTCGCGCACGTTCTGGAGGAACGAGTGAGCCTGCGATGGGGGGGGAAGGGTGTAGCGGCGTGGTGCGGATCAGGTGCATGGTTGCCATGGGTGGAGCCACCTCTGTGTGGCATGGGGCCTGGAGCGTTCAGCCCCATGGGGCTTCCCGCTGAGTGTGCAGCCAAGGCCCTTGGACCTCCTCCACCCACCTGCTGTCCACGACAGGGAGGAGGCAGGCCGGCGCAGGGCCTACGCTGCTGTGGACGTGGATGAGTGCCTGTGGTCCCTGGACGAGGAGGAGCTGGGCGGGGAGGCGGTGCGCATCCTCATGGTCACCTTGGCCCGGCCCGAGCTGACGGAGGAGGAGATCACGTGGAAGAAAGGTCCGGGCATGGATCAGCAGGTTGTGCGGGTGGCACTCACGAGGCTGCCAAGAGAGGTGCACGACCTTGCGGCCATGGGCCTCCCATGGCGGATGCAAGCTCGTCTGACGCTCTGCCTTCCATCGAGGTACCTCCGTTTCTTACCCCCAGACCATGGCCCTCCCACCCCCTCCTCACCCAAAGGCCAACGGCAGGACAACCGGTCCAAGGAGCACCCTGGGATGCTGGGCCGGCGGGGCTACCGCTTCTTCATCGAGGATGAGGACGAGTTTGAGCTGGAGGACATGCTCCAGGCAGCCTGCTTTGCGGAGGCGGGCCGCACCTTCGTCCCCGCCAAGCCCTGGGAGGCGGGGGCCCAGCCGCGGTGGGTCGACGCGGCGCAGGCACTGCCGAAGACCGTGCAGGCCCTGCTGGCGCAGCTACCCCGGCCCGGACCCGAGCCGGCCGGCGGCTGAGGACGACGCAGGGGCAGAGGTCGGTGGTTTTGGGCCCTGTCCATCCTCATCCCCCGCCCAACATCGCGACCATCCTCGTTACAAGCATCTCCATTCATTGCACACCCTGCAACACAAGCACCATGCCCAAGGGGGCTTCATCGTAACCCAGGTCTATGTGTCCGTGGGTGAGGCGTCAAACTCCCTGCCAGGCAGGGTCGGCATGCCCCTTGTCCCCACGGCATGTGCCCAAGGAGGCGCAGGGCACAAGATGGGAGGGCCCGCGGGCAACCATCGCAAGATTGGCGCCGCAGGCACGAGCATGTGACGGTGTGGACAGGCCGTGACAGCTGGCAAGGCGCCTTCCCTCCCTCGCGTCCCTCACCACCACGCCACGACCGGGTTCTGCAGCCTGCCACGCATGAAGGCGAGGCGGGAGGGCGTCTCTCGTTTCCCAGCGCTCGGGGGCGCCGCCCCCGGCCCCTCCGCCGGGCCCCTTCGTTCGGCCCCAAACCATCGCTCCAGCGGGCGGCAGGCTGCCAGGGCGGTGACGCCGTGCTCCGGGTACACCCCCGCCTTCACGTCCTGGATCAGCTCCATGCCGATCACGCTCAGCTTCTCCATCGCCTGGCGGCGTCAGGGTGGGGTGTGATGGAGCGTGTGGGTCGAGCTTCACAACCTGCGACTGTGTGGGACCATGGGCTCATGAGCAGCCTGCCCCGCCACGCATCCCCCCTTTCCCTACCCAGGCACCCACCGCAGTGGCCCTGTGGCTCTTGGTGTAAGCAGGCCCAGTGAACGTGTGGTTGTAGCCGGCAGAGGGGATGTGGGGCCGGTGCACCACGTAAATGGATGGGTCTGCCACCAGCTGGAAGCCGGTGGCCACCATCGCGTGCATGTGCGAGATCGTGGGGGGGGCCGAAGGACAGCGTGGAGGCGGGGGCGGGGGTCCGGGCAGGGTCCCTGCCCCAGGGCGCCCAAGGCCACGGGGCACATTGACGAGGCGGCACGGCCGCAGCCCGATCCGCACCTCCATGTGCCCACCTCTGCTCGGCGCATCGTCCACCAGGCTGGGCATCCTGCCCCTCTAACCCCTTGGCCACATGCCCCTCGACCCCCCTCACGCCACCCACCCACCTTGTCCCAGCCATAGCCGCGGAAGCGCTCGTCAAACCAGGGCACGTGCAGTCTGCTCACCAGGATGAAGGGCTCGTAGCCGCGCTGGTAGGTGATGGGGTAGGGCGTGCTCGACCTGAACCAGCGGTTGTAGTCCGTGGCGCTGCAGGGGCGGGGCCGGGATCACTGGTGCGAGCGAGGTGGAGAGCGGTGCCACAGTGCGGCGAGTGGGCAAGCAGGGGCTTGTGGGTGGCCGTCATTGCCGTGCATGCATGGGGCATGGGCCAGCCAGCCAGGCTGATGACTCATCCAGGTGTGGCAGTTGCTCAGTCCCCCCCACCCCCCCTCACTCCATTGCATGAACAGTGCAGGCATACTTGTGTCCTTTGAGGAAGAAGGGTGCAAAGCGCGTGATGCGGCCGGCCGCCATCTCTGCCTTCATGTAGGCCTTGCTCCCGGCTGTGGCACGCAGGGGCGGGCATGTTTGAGAGGGTGACAGATGGATATGGTGAGCAGGGCTGAGCCTGGTCGGCAGTCTGGGACCAGGATTTCGTGCACGCAGTCGCCTCCTGCAGAGCCGCGGTACTTTGGCCAAGGGGCAGTCTTGAGGCAATGGACAAGACACCTCGCCGCTGTCGCCTGGGGCAATGACATGTTGCCCGCCCTCACCACCCAGCCCGCCCCTTCCCTGCTCCTCCGGCCGCCTCCCCTCCTCCTTCCCACCTGCCGCGGAGTCGTGCGCCACGGCCGTGCCCTCTGCCAGGCTCAGGTTCAGCGTTGTCTGGAAGGCGGGCAGCACGATGGCCTGCCGCCGGGCATAGGTGGCGTCCAGCGCCCAGACCCAGGCGTCGCGCGCCAGCAAGCGCTCTCGCGCCCCCGTGCTGACCAGGAAGTCGACGTCCAGGAGTAGGACCAGGCGCGTGCGTGCGCGCGCGATGGCCTGATTGCGCAGCGAATTGTAGGGGTAGGCCCAGCTCTCATTGGCTGGCACAGCGTCGCCCACCAGCACCAGGTCCAGGGCGCATCCTCCTGCGGCGTGGCGGGCGGGGAGGATGTGTGGCTGGGACGGCGGAGGATGGATGACCAGGGATGGGAGCTGTCGAGGTTGTGCTGTGGGTCTGGCATCGGCTGCCGCAAAGGCCTGGGCTCCCGGGCTTTACTGGCCTGGGTTTTCCAAATTCTCACCAGCAGCTGAGGCAGGGGCATGACAAAGCAAAGTCCCTTGGGTTGGGATTCTCCTCAAATGGAGTCCTTACATTCCCAATGTCCTTTGAATCCCCACAAGCTCTACGAGTCCCTGCCTCAGGCGCCACCCAACCCCGGCCCAGAAATCCACCCTTGCACCCTCACCCGCTTCCTCCATCCTGGCGTGGAGGTCTGCAGCCTGTGCCCTTGCTTGTTCGATGTGCAGCGCATTGTTCGTGTCAAACAGCTCCAGGGACAGGTACAGGATGGCGACCACTGGGCCGCCCCAGCTTGTGCACTGGCCCTCCAGCATGTAGCTCCTGTGAGTTTGTGTGCAAGCGAGAGGGTGCATGGTACAGACTAGAAGGATAGAGGGGGTTCGGGGGGCGATTGGAGGTTGCAATGACAGCATGCAGGCGGCCGCCATGGCGCAGTGTCTCGAGTTGCAGAGGGTGGTCCACTGGAAGCACGCACCCAGACCCGGAAAGAAGTGGCTCAGAGGGGCTCCAAGCAACAGGGTAGAGGCCTGTGATCCCTGTGCCTGCCTTTGGGCCCAGCCCCCTCAGTACCTTTCGATGCCAGTGTTGGTGCACAGTGTGATATCATCCAGGCTATGGTTCATGGAACTCCTCCACACGCCCTCCACGGTGAGGGACGGAAGGCGCGTCTCGGTCTTGTTCTTGCCGCCCGTGAACACCAGGTTGGGAACTGGGGAGTCGGCGCACTCCCCCACCTCGCCAAGAAACCCCAGGAACGCGTCGTCGTCGAGAGAGGAGGCCAGAGTGGGGCCCAGGTGAGCGCTGTTGGAGACCTGCGGGTATGAAATTGATTGGGACCCATCCATAATTAGAAGCTCTTGTGAATGCAGGAGGTGCAGGAGTAGGCCGGGCCCGCCCGCTCTGAACGCACCCCGTCGACGACGCGGCAGACTGCGCTGAGGAGCAGGATGCAGGCGCCCAGGCTGGGCGCAGTGCGCCTCCGCATCGCGGCCGGTGCAGACCTTGCAAATTGTATCCTGATCATGTTATAGCGCTAGCACCATGGTCGCACTGCCTCTTGTCCCTGAACGGGCCAATGGGTACCCAAGGGGGGGGACCAGGCCGGGACGGCCTCGCTGCGGCCACAGCCAACCGCGTGAAAGCACAGGATGCAATGCTGAACAGCTGACACGCAACAACAATTGCTGTGCGCACAATTTACAGCTGCACTCCGCCGTGAGGCCATACGAATCTGGTTTAGCGGAGGCTGGCGCTTAAACGATCGGCTGCTGTCCTTTCCAGCCCACCCACCATGCTGCCCTTCAAACGTCGGTTCCGGACGAAGGGCACAGCTCGGACCTCGAGGGTATCCCATGGCATGCACTCCCTCCTGGGCTCCAGTCAAGACATCTGGGGTGACTTGTTGTCGATGTTAACAGAACAAGCTGTCGTCAAAGCTCCTGTGGCTGACGCATGAACCCCATGGGTGCCATCGATATGTCGCACGCCGGAGACTGACATGAGGCCGGGGGAGCCTGCATGCCATCGCAAAGAGCTCTTGAGCCGCCTTAAAGGGCGGATCAGGCCTCGTGTGGGGCCTCCCCTGACCCTCGCGGCGGTTTTGGAGGCCGGTCGCCCCGCATGGGACGGCCGCAAGCTCTCGGCCGTGGATTGCGGCATCGGCGCCGTCGGCACAGTCCCGCCCGAGTACATCCATGCAACGGTCTGGTTACTGGGATCATGATTTGGGTCATTGGTTGCACATGCCTATGGGGATTGGCTCCAGGCCGGGTATGGCTGCCACACATCAACCCAGCATGGCCCGAGAGCCGCCTGAAGGCCCCACTCATTTGCACCATTTTGCAGACCCTGTACCTGAGTAAGAACCTGCTGCAGAGCTTGGAAGGCATCCAGGCGTTCCGGGGCCTGCGCGCCCTGTCCCTGGGCGACAATCCGCTGTCGACGCTGGACAGCCTGCGGCCCCTGGCCGCCCTGCCCCACCTCGAGTCCCTGCACCTCGACGGCTGCCCCGTGGCCAGCCTGCCCTACGCACGCGCGCACCTGGTGGCGACCCTGCCATCCACACTGGCCTCGCTCAACGGCGCCGCAGTGACCCCGGTCGAGCGATCTGCAGCGCCCGCGCTGCTTGCCACCGAGGCGCGGCTGCTGGGCCTGGCGCGGCGTGGCGCGCGCGGCGCGCACGCCCTGCGCCGCGTGCTGCTGCTCACCAGGCTTCATGCCGAGCTGCGTGCGGAGCTGGGCGTGCGCTGCGCGGCGGTCGCCAGCGGCACCGCCCGGCCTCCGGACCCGGGCCGCCTGCTGCGCCTGTGGGCCAGCGGCGCCGAGCCGGCGCCCACAGCCCAGGAGAGCGCGGCGCTGGACGCGGCGCTGCGGCGCGAGGCACAGCGCGCGCACCGCGCCGCCGGCGGACGGGACTGCGCGGCCGATTGGCGCGCCGCCTACGCGCGCGTGTTGGCGGCGCAGCAGGCCGCGGCTGCGCAGCTGGCGGAAGGGCTGGAGCGGGAGGCGCATGACGCCGCGGCTCGTGGCGCGACCTCCACCCGCCCGCCCTCCCCGCGCAAGGCGCATGAGCTGGAAAGGGAGGCGGCGGCGGGCGCCGCGCAGCGCTGGGAGCGTGAGGCCCTGGTGCGGGAGCTGCGCGACAGGCTGGGCCGCCCCAGTGGCGTGGAGGGGAGTGGGGGCAGCGGAGCAGTTTCCTCACAAAAGCTTCCCCCGGGTCTGGCGAGGGAGGCCGAAGGGAGAGCGGAGGAAAGCGGGGAGGTCTGGAGCATTGCAGCTGCCCGGCGCAGACCGGGCTGTGATGCCATGGCCCGAGAAGGGCAGGAGTCTCACGGAGCAGCGAGCGGGGACCAGGCCAGGAGCCCTGCGCCGGGAGGCACGGAGGCCTGCCCAGAGCGGTGGATCCAGAATCCGCTGGGCAAGGGGGGCGGGCTCCCCTGCAGCACCGGGTCCAGGAGTGCAGCTGCGCTCGGGCCACGAGATTCCCAGCCTTCCCACACAGCCAACACTGATGCTGCCCGAGAATCTACTGGCCGAGCATGCAGGGAACCATGCCCCCTTCCGCAGCCCTGGAGGAGCACTTACTATGCCATGCAGACCGGGGCCCCTCATGAATGCGACGACCAGGGAACGGAGATGGAGGAGGGGTTTGTCACCATAGCCCTGGCACGGCGCGGTCAGCAGGAGGCGGAGGCACACTCCAGGGAGCTGCTGGGCAGAGTGGCCCTCCTACAGAGCGCACTGAAGCGGGTGCGGTTGGATGGAACGGCGCGTGTTCCCAGCACAGATCGAGGCTTTTTGCTCCTCTGTGCGAACCCCATCCTGCCTGGTCCGGACATGTCCAGAAGCGGCCAGACTCCTCCCATCTTCACTGACATATCCTGCCCACACCCACACAGGCCACGACAGATGCGAGCGTGGCAGAGCGGCTGAGTCTGGATGCCGCGCAGCGACACCGTGCTGAGGTGGCGGTCCTCAAGTCCACCATCCAGGGTCTGCGGCAGGCCCTGGAAACCAGTGCCCCCCCCGTCAGAGTCGTCATACGCGGTGGGTTGGCATGAGCTCAGGCGGCCCCATCATGCAGGCGGGGGTGCATGTTGCTGAGATTGTCAGGTTGCCTGACAATGTATGGCTCTATAACGGCCTCATCGGACAAATTTGGACATGGGGTTGTTCAACAGCTGACCCTGGCGCAGAGCCCTTTCGACCGTCCACTCACCCACCCCCGCCCCATTGCCCGTGCAGTGGATCAGAGCGAGGAGCTGGAGGCGGAGATGGCCGCCTGCCGGGCCCTAAGGGCTCTGTGCGATGACCTGGAGAAGGAGCTGGGGTCCAGGCAGCAGAGCACAGGGCGTGAACTTGCCAGGTAGGGTTGCGTGGCAGAGTGGCTTGCAGCGTCAGTTGCCTGCGGGGGCTGGCTGGACCGTAAGGAGTCATGTTTGGCCAGGGCAGGGTGTGCCAGGTCTTCCTCGACACTCGGTGCTCCACTCCAGCATGATGCCCTCCGTGCCCCCTGCCACCCTTTCTTTGCTCGCAGTGCGGCCCTGGCCCGCCAAGCGCTGGCCCGACGCTGCCTGCTGACCTGGCGCTGGCGGGCTCGGCGGGTCGGCATGCTGCGCCTGCTGGGCTACCAGGCCACGGCACTTGGCGAGCAGCGCCGGCTGGCCGCCTTGCTGGCGGGCTGGAAGGCTGCCGTCCGGCGGGAGGCGGCTTGCCGCCGCCTGCGCTCGGCCCGGGGCGCATGGCTGCTGGCCGCCGCCTGGCGCGCCTGGCGCCTGCGTCAGCGCCAGACCCGCGTGCTCGCCGAGTTGGAGGCTGGCGCGCGGCGCCACGCCGAGGCCGCGCTGGCGCGCCGGGCCGCCAGGGCCTGGCAAGCCCTCTGCATGGACGAGCGCCAGCTGGCGCCGGAAGACCTGCCGCCGGATCTGGCCGCCGAGGTGGCGAGGCGGTCTGTGCGCGCGGTGGCGCGGCATGCGTATCAGCGCTGGCGGCAGGCCGGGGAGGAGGCGCTGGTGCGGTGCGGGGAGGTGTCGGCCATGCGTGCCCTCGCGGCTCAGCGGCGGGTCCTCCATGCATGGCTCCATCGAGTGGCGGCGCGGCGCCACGAGGCCGCGGTCGTCGCACAGATCTGGAGGGCGACACTGACGCGCTTGCTGGGCGGCTGGCGGCAGGCGGCCACCGCTATGTGCAGCCGCCGGCGACTGCTGGAGACCGCGTGCGCCATGCGGCTGGACCGCCGCTCGCGGGCCTGGCTGCGCGCCTGGGCGGCGCTCGCCGGGGCGCGCCGCCGCGAGCGCCTGCTCGCCGGGCTGGTGCGCCGTCGTGTGGCCGTCGGCGCACTGCGGCGGGCGCTGCATGCGTGGCGGGAGCGGGTGCGCTCGCAGCGGCACGCTGCGCATGTCCAGCAGGTCATCTGGGAGAGGAAGGATGCCAGGCGTGTGAGGCTCGCGCTGCTCACCTGGCGTGGCGAGGCCCTCCGCGACGCCGCCACCCGCGCCCGGCTCGAGCTGGAGGGGTCTCGTGCGCAGCTGACGCAGGCGGCGTGGGCGCTGCAGCACAGCAGGATGGAGGGCGGCGAGCTGGCGCGGGAAGTGGCCGAGGCGGGCGCCAGGGAGGAGGCTGCCAGGGCACGGGTGAGCGAGGCCGGCGAGGCCCTGTCCGCCGCGCTGCAGCAGGTCGCCGAGCTGCAGGAGCGGCTGGCTGCGGCAGAGGTCCAGGAGGGCCGGCTCTGGGCGCGAACCCACTCCTTGGAAACTCGACTGGCTTCTGGGCAGGAGGAGGCGTCGGAGCGGGAGCGGAACGGCGAGGAGGAGCGGCGGGGGCTGCTGGCGCGCCTGACCGCCGCCGGCGAGCGGTGCCGGGAGCTGGAGCGGCTGCGGGAGGCGGCGGAGGCCGCCGCCGGCGAGGCGGGGGCGCGCTGCGAGGCGCTGCGGGCTGAGGCGGCCCAGCGGGCGCAGCATGTCGAGGCCCTGCGCGAGGAGTGCGGCCGGCGCGGCGAGGCGGTGCGCAGCCTCTCCGCCCGCGTGGAGGCTCTGGAGGGCGGGGAGCGGGGTGCACGAGCGGCCGGGGCGGCGCTGGAGGTCCAGGTGCCAGGTGGGGGGGGGGTTGAAGGAGAGCCGGCAAGGGAGGAAAGTGAGACGCAGGCCCCCAGACCCGGCACACACCATGGGACTGGTACATGGTGACGTGAGTCAGGAAGGCGGCTCCTGCACCCCATAGCACACCCCTTGCTGCTGGTGCCAGGTGGAGGATCTTAACGCTCAGCTGGCAGCATCGTCGGCGCAGCTGGAGGAGTGCCGCAAAGTGCTGAGGGAGCGTGGGCGCGGGGACCAGGCCACCAGGTGATTCGGGACGCCACGAGAGGCGTGAGGGGTCGGTACGCTAGGCAGGAACCAACTATGCAAAAGAGTGTGGGCCCGGTGTGGTCGAGCAGGGGAGCGTCATCGGCAGCAGGATAGACCAAGACTGACCCCTTCCTTCCCCTCTGGATGAGCAGGGGAGGGAGGCACAGCAAGAGGGAGGCTTGTCCCATGGAAACCAGGGCACAGCCGTCTGCAAGCCCCGGCCGGATGCCCGGTCCCCCACAGGCGTGGAGGGGATCGGGCATGGTGATCACCACGCCTGCCCATGGCCATTTAGAGACCTAGGGTGGTTGACAGCGTGGAGTACTCAATGCTGGCTCCCTGAAGCACCAGCTCTGTGCAGAAGGTTGGATGCCAGTAGCGTGACACCCCCTCGCCCAGCTGTCCACCATCTTCACACTCCTCCCTCCTCCATGGTGCCCCTTCCCTGCACAAAGTGGCGCCTTGCTCAACCCGGGAATCATACATATGGGATGGTGCAGGAGAAAGAGGGCAAGAAAACGCAGTACAATGGCCATCCAGGCGTGCACTGCAATGTGCACAGTAAATTACACAGGCTCAGCCGTCGGCAGAGGGCGCCCGCTGCAGGGGCGACGTCATACAGCATGATCCGGCAGGAAATGTCCCGCTCCAATGACAGCAGTAGCAAAACAAGGAGGCCACGCATCACACGTCTAGAGGGCAAGCTTTGCCTTCTGCGCCTCGCTGGGCAGCTTCACGTTCGTGGCCAGGCCGATGCTCTGCAGGCCACGGATGACGAGCCAGGTAGCATCGATCTGCCACCACTCCAGCCCGTGGCGTGCACTGAACTCGAAGGCGTGGTGATTGCTGCGAGGTGGGTATGGTGTGTTTATGGAGAGGTGACAATGAGCGTGGGGAACCACTTCTCAGAAACAGTGATGGTGGAAAGAAGTGGAACCAGATGTCTCTACTGCTGCAACCCCACCAGCCAAGGTGCCACGTGCAGAAAGAGATATTCCGGATCCTAGTTTCCGCAGCCTATGAAACCATACGCCTGGAGAGAGGCAAGCACTCCCAGCCCCGCGGCAGAACCCACTCCATCCTCTGTCTCACTTGTGCCAGCCTTCTCCAAACGCCAGCAGCCCCACCCACCAGTTATTCCTTGACAGGTCCCCTGTTGATTGTAAAAGAGCAACGTGCGATCAGCAACCCACGTCTTGCAAGGGGCCGAGGTGTGTCGACACGAACAGCCAACATCCTCTTCCTCACCGCCACGACCTTCAACTCCAAGACACACAACTCCCCCAACCATCCCTTCCAACACAGCCGCTGTCCGGCACTCCAGCTCACCAGTCCTGTACGACTGCGAGCCCCACACATGCGCCGCGGAGTTCACGAACCAGGTGATGTGGTAGACCACCACGAGACGCACGGCCCCCACCCACACCAGGGCTGGCAGGCCGCCGAGAGCAAAGAGGGCTGCCAGCTGCGCCGTTGCATGCAGGCCAAAGTGCTTGGCGAGGTGCTGTAAGAGGGTGGGGAAAAGGGAGGAAAGCAGACTGGTATGGTCTTTGAACGCATGCAACTGGCTAGGCTTGTGGGTAAGGTCTGGCACACGCGCCGTTGAATGATTGGAGAACAACCCACACATTCTCCAGGCCCAACCAGCCAAGCGTCATACAGCCTGCGAGCACCTGGTAGAAAGGGTCGTCTGCCATGTCTGCAACATTGGATCGGTCCGCGATCCTGCGCTGCGTGGCCCCATCATCCAGCAACCAGCCCATGTGGCTCCACCAGAAGCCCTCATAGGGGGAATGGGGGTCCAGGGGGGTGTCGCAGTGCAGGTGGTGGTGCCGATGGCAGGACACCTGGCACGGCAGAGGCGGGGTATGGGGGGCCATGGCTGATGTGACTGAACGTGGAGGTGCTGACAGTCGCAAAATCAAGGGTAAACTGCGCTCAGGAGGGCAAATGCCAGCGTGAACGGGAAAGAATTCGCGAAGGCAGCGTGGCTGCGCGGCAAGTGCACCCAACGGAACCCCCAACCCCTGAAGGGCAACGGGCACTATCCGTCCCAGCAGCAGTGCCACCACGCACCCACTCCAGGGGGTCCCCCTGGATGGCCAGGACGCCGCAGTAGGCCAGGGCGTGCTCCAGCCACTTGGGGGTCCTGAAGGAGCGGTGGCTCAGCTGGCGGTGGTAGGAGGTGGTGATGCCCAGCAGGCCAGACACGAGGTACATGAGGAAAGCGCCGCCGGCGAGCTGCGGGGTGAAGGTGGCGGGGGCCAGGCAGGCCAGGCCGTGCATTGCGATCATGAAGACGGCGTAGGTTCGGTCCTTGGACGTCCACTGGCGCTGGCTGAACCACCGGGTCCTGGGCAGCGCCCACACGTCGCTCAGCAGCACCTGCCTGCGGAGGGGGGGAGGGGGTTGGGGAGGGGGCAGCAGTGTGGACCAGGACAGGGGTCAAAGGGGTGGACCTGGTAGCACGCCAAACGGCAGTGTGTTTTGTGGGATCCTGGGTGGTCGACATGGCAAGCTGCTGGCGCGGTGACCTCCCAACGTCCCAGGTGTGGAGGCAGGGCGCAAGCTGTGCTCCCCACTGGAAAGGTTCTTACCTGCTGCCCTGCTCGAGGCCCTGGGCTTCGTTGGAGGGCTTTGGAAGGGTGCGTTTCGTGTTGATCGAGGTCGGGGCCGAGGTGAACACATCGGTGTAGAGCTGATTATAGCTGGGTGGAGGGATATCCTGAGGGCCCGACGGCGCCTCTCGCTCCTGTGGAGCTGCGACCGACCTACAATAGTTTTAAGGGCATGAGGCGTTGATTCAGATCAAAAAAGAGAGCTTTTTGGCACCCGAGCATCGCCTTCAGTACTGCAGTACTGGACCTACCTCACAGTCCACGACCGCTGTCCCGCTCGAGGTGTCCCGCGGCGAGGGCCGTGCCATGCCCGCGACGTGCGTGTACTCAGCCTCGCGGAAGGAGAACAAAAGTGATGGGTGCCTCGCAGGGCGCTCCCATGTGCAGCTAGGCCCGTCATGAATGGACAGGTATTCCAATCTCGTATCTCGACGTGGGTGCGCAATAATGACTCCCACTCAGGCCTTCGCGGGTCTGGCGTGGCCGATGTGCGTGTACAACTCGTACTCACAGGACGAAAAGTATTCCGCTGAATGGGATGCCGCGTGTTGCGCACGCGTGGGCCATCGCCGTACTCCCTCCATATCCAGAATGGGGGGGTCGCTGATGATGATTCGCTCTGAAGGATCACCCCGGGTAACCCTCGGGTGATTTGGTCCCTCATTGCGACGGCCACCTCCGGTGTAGAGAACAAGCGCCCCACAACACCACTCACTACTTTGATCTAGGTTGTAGGATGACAAGGAGTATATACAAAGGCCACAGTGGGATGCCTGCCGACCCAAATCCGGAAAACAGAACAGAAACATTGTTGGGTACAGTAAGGCTCGTGCCACAGGAGCAAGTATTTGTGCAGAGTGCCCTCCAGCACCACAACTGGTGAAACAAGGCGTGGCAATGTGAAAGGCTGTGCCATCAGCTTAAGCATTGGGACAAATGGGTGCTGACTGCACCCAGTCATTTGTAAGTCTGATGAGCTCAAACTCAGGAAGGAGAGCCGAAAGACAAAGGCGTGCAGATTAGCAGCCCCCCTGGAGCGCTAGGGTGCTTACAAGGGACCTAGTCGGTGATGGTGAAAGCGTATGGGTCGTCCTCTTCCATGTCGAGTATCTCGTTGATCTCTGAGCCTGTCAGGGATGGGCCATCCTCTTCCTCTGAGTGCTCCTCAGACCCGACGAGGTGGGAGCTCCTGCTGGCCATCCCAACCTCCTGACTTCGAGCCTCCAGCAGCTCTTCTTCGTCATCCCTGTCTTGTAAAACCACCCTAGACAACTCCTGCAGGAATGGCGAGGACAGGCCGATTTGTTGACGATCCGTTTTCTCGAGATCAGTCGGACAATCCGCATGAGATGGGGCTGATCCCGAAGACATCTAAACTCACTCTGAACATCTCCATTCTGGCCACTGCATCGGTTTTCTCATTGGTCACGGCATACATGTGCGTCCTCGCGGGGGAGAGTATAACGTCGAGGAGCGCCCGGCGCATTTCCTGCCCCTCGTACACCATGGTGTGTTCATTACGTGTTACATGAAGTAGCTGCTGAGATAATATGAACGAGAGGAGCAGGGTGGTGAGAACTTGGGGTGGTCGCAAGGTGAGAGATGCTGCCTCGAGAGCGCGCCCCCGGGAGCACGGCTGGGAGCAAGTGGCAGAAGGAATCTCAAGACCCGCCACGCCCGACAGCACGATGGAAGTATCAAGGGGGGAAGGGTGGGCGGTCGTTTTGTTGACTCTCTGTAAGCAACCGCAGTCATGCAGGCTCACCCTCCTCCTCGCCCGCCTCGTCCACCCAATGCGTGATGCAGGCCAGGAAGTCGGGGAAGGTGATGCGGCCATTGCCGTCCCGGTCCAGCTCCAGGAAGCGCTGCTGTACCAGCGGAACGATGGTGTTGGTAGCAGAGGCATGCGGGCTGTGCGGCATGTTCTCCAGGTGCGGCTCCAGCAGGGCGGACTCGAGCTCATCCTGGCACATGCGGCAGGGGGGAGGCAGGTGAGCAGCGCATGGGTGTAACCCCACCCTGCCAGACGAGCCAGGGCATGATGCGCTTTCCTGGTCCAGTCCTGTGGCTCTGCATCCCTGGCCACTGCTTGCCCTCCCTCATTCCAGCGCACACGTACACCCACCCGGCTGATGAAGCCGTGGCGGCTGCTGTCAAAGGACAGGAAGGCCTGGGTGGCCAGCTCAAAGGCCTTGAGCGTGGCGGCATCCACGTCCTCCTCGTCCCGGGGCCCTTTGAGCAGGTGCAGGATGGCCAGGATCACCACAAATTCGTCCACGTTAATGGTGGAGGAGCGGTCCAGGTCGGCCGACACGAAGGCCGACTCCAGCACGTCGTCATCCACTGCATAACCCAGCTTCCTGGCACCCGCCCGCAGCTGGTCCAGGGAGATCTCGCCCGTGGGCGGGACGTCAAGGGAGCGGAACACCTTGGCCGCCCGGCTGAGGCCGTCGTGCAGACTGTGGAGGGGACATGGAGGGCGGGGGGAGGGACTGAACGATGCGGGAGGAGACATGCGGCACAACCCATGGACATGCGGCAGAGGAGGGGCGTGTCGGAGCATGAGGAAACGAGCTTGAGGTCCATGCTCCACTGGGCTGGAATGACACCAGCCAGGTCGGTGCCCTCCCCCGCCGCACTCACGAAGGTAGTTTGAGCAACAGCTTGTTCAGCTTCATTGGGGTGCCCCTCTCCCCCTGAGCCCATTTCTCCTGCAAGGTTGCAAGTAATGAGGGGGTGGGGCAAATGTAACAGCAGCCTGTGCCATCCACCTGAATAACCTGGAAGAAAGTGCGGGCGTGGGCACCAGCGTTTGGGGCCGGCGGAGGACACCCAGACCCTCGGCTCCTCGTCATTGTGCCCCACCTTGATCGTATCTGACAGTCGAGCATCCAGGTACTCCCTGCACTGGGAGGCAAAGTTGACGGACGGAGAGGATGCCTCGGGCCCCAAGCTCGTTGCCGTGGATGTCGAGTTCCCCATAGGACCACAGTATCCCCTTGCGGGACCAGGCTTGCCGGAGCTGGGACCAGGCCACCTCGGAACAGTGTGTGAGCAGCTGGGTTTGCCAACGCCTCCTCACCAGAGGGGATCAGGGCCGTTGGGTGGGAGGGCAGGAGACCATGCATTCCGGGCAGGGCCAGTGAAGCATGATGCTTCGCATGCTGCACCCATATATCTGCGGTGATCCCCGCCCAGCATCCACCGCTACTTCCCTGCCCTGTCAGGGCGATGAGGTCGCCGCCGGAATATTGAGTTTGAAGCGACTGACACGCAGACTCTTGCAGACTGTGGAGTCGTCCAGCCGAGTGCACCTGCGCAGACCCGCTTGGCCGCGCCTGGATGTTGGGTCAGGCTTCCTGTGGAGTGCATGCACACCTTCAACCATATCTAGTCTCGACAGCGTTCAGGTCGAACGCTCGGGCTCCCAAACTGCGCCGGACGCTGTGCAGAGGGCTGGTGTCGGCCCCTCGAGCAGAGCTTGGAGAAGGAGCGACGGTGAAGGTCACTGCTCCCATCACGGTATTCCATTCCCCAAAGTATAAGGACGGCCTGCTGGTGCAAGACTACACGGGCACCATCGTTGCCGACGTGTCTCAATTCCAGGGCAAAACCTTGAGTGCCAACAAGCCCTGGAAGGTGTCTTTAGACGCCAAGGACCCCGAGGGCAAGCCGCTGAAGCTCATCATCCATCTTGTGAGTGAGGGAGGGGGATGAGGGAGATCCACGTAACAGATCCCATGTTCGCCCCAGCTGTACCTAATTTACCAGTCTTCTTTCCAAATGACAGGATTCCGGGGAGCTGGAGGAGGTCAAGGAGGCCTGACGAGAAGCACCTGGTTCCTTAGTGCACCAAGTTTTCCACCTTTGTTGTCACCTGCTGCTCTGTGTGCTTCCAACCAATTTTCTGAGAGCCACATGGCGTGTGAAGAATAAAAAGTGCTGTCTCTGTACCGACGCACTTCCGCTTCGATTGGAGATTCAATACAGGGCATTCAGCGTACACACATTACCTCAGCAGGAGAAGCAGCAGTCACGTGGGCACGTGCAGGCCCAACAACAACCCGATGCACAATGCAGACTCTTTTACACTCCAGGAACCCGTTGTCCATATCAAACTGCATCCTTGTGCTTGCAGTCGTACAGGCATGGCTGCGCAGCTGAACCTGTCCTCCACGCGCTGCCCAGTTATGGGCACGGCACCGAGGCGGTCGTCGGTGTCCCCGTCCCGGGCTCAATCCCGTCGGAGCCTGAGCGTGCGCGCAGCCAAGACGGAGAATGGTCCCACCATTGCTATCGCAGGCGTCACCGGGGCTGTCGGCCAGGAATTCCTCCGGGTACGACGGGCCTGATGCTCAATGGGGAGGGGGGCCGGGGCTCCCATCGCGCCGCTGCTCACCGCGCCCCGTGCCGCTCCCGCAGGTCATCACAGAGCGCAAGTTCCCCTACAGCAACATCAAGATGCTTGCATCTGCCAGGTGCGGGATTGGATCGGCGACCGATTGATGCCGTTGGGTGGGCAGGCAGGAGTGCAGCCATGTCTTGTGTACACCTGGCCTTGGACTAGGCTGAAGTTCCTGCGCTGGTACTCATCCACAGGTCGGCAGGGCGGCAATACGAGTTCGAGGGGGAGACCTACACCGTTGAGGAACTGACAGAAGACAGGTGGGTCGATGGGTGAACAGCAGGCCGTTGAGCCAGTGGTCTGCAGCGCACGCTGCACTCAAAAGGGGCACGTCCTTATTCGAGCTAGTGCAGCCTGGGGGGTCCTGGTACCTGGCCTCCTAGTGATGACTGTACAGGAGGGGCACTGCACCCCGCAGCTGCAGGTCCAATAGGAGTTCGTACGGCAATCGCCTCACCCACTCATCGCCCCTCCCAAATTCCAGCTTCAAGGGCGTGGACATCGCCCTCTTCTCCGCCGGCGGCTCCATCAGCAAGAAGTACGCCGCCGTGGCCTCCGCCGCCGGCGCGACAGTGGTGGACAACTCCAGCGCCTTCCGCATGACGGAGGGCGTCCCGCTGGTCATCCCCGAGGTCAACCCGGAGGCCATGGCCGGCTACCGCGCGGGCGGCGGCGGCATCATTGCCAACCCCAACTGCTCCACCATCATCGCCCTGGTGGCGGTGGCCCCCCTGCACCGGCTGGCCGGGGTCAAGCGCATGGTGGTGTCCACCTACCAGGCGGCCAGCGGCGCGGGTCAGGCCGCCATGGAGGAGCTGGAGCTGCAGACGCGGGAGGTGCTGGACGGCAAGCCTGTCACCCAGAACATCTTCCCCTTCCAGTATGCCTTCAATGTCTTCTCCCACAACTCCCCTATGACCGACAACGGCTACAACGAGGAGGAGATGAAGATGGTGAGCGGTGGGGTGGGATTCTGGGGGTTGAGGGGTGGGGTGGAAGGGGGTTGAGATCACCGGGAATGCAGGCATGATCTATGACACGGAGCTCCTCTCCAGGGTCATCTGCCTGGGGATGACTGCAGCAGGTCTGCCAGTTCTCTATTCCCTTGTGCACACTCTCCCCCCCCCAAATCAATCAACGACCACATAGGTCAAGGAGACGCACAAGATCCTGGGGACGTCGGACATCCGCGTGACCGCCACGTGCATCCGCGTGCCCGTCATGCGCGCGCATGCGGAGTCCATCAACCTGGAGTTCGAGCGGGACATCAGCGAGGAGGAGGCGCTGCGCGCGCTGGCGGCGGCGCCGGGCATCCAGGTGGCGGACGACCGTGCGGCCAACTGGTTCCCCACCCCGCTCAGCGTCTCCCACCTGGACGACGTGTTTGTGGGGCGGGTGCGGCGCGACTACAGCCGGGACGACGCGCGGGGCCTGAACCTGTGGGTGTGCGGTGACCAGGTGAAGAAGGGTGCGGCCCTGAACGCCATCCAGATCGCGGAGCTGCTGCTGTGACGAGCGTGTGGATAGAGATGCTGCAGGGAATGTGAGGGGTTTGCAGAGGGCTGAAGCGGGGTCTGGGGCAGGGGCAGGGGGGTGGTGGATAACAAGTGTGTTTCACACAGAGTGTCGGAGCCCTCCTTTCCACCGCGCGACCCCCTCATGGAAATGATTGGATCCATCCGCCCTCTTTATCCAGCGATGGAGAGGTCCGGATTCTCGAAAGATCACGTACAGTAGACGCATGCCACATCGATAGTCAGTCTTTTGTGTCGTGTTGTGAGTGTGTGAGTACAGAGCTCCACCCGTGCGAGTGTTGTTACCAGCCATGGCCGGGGCGGGTGCAACGGGCCGGTCGGAGTCCGCGCCCACAGCCCTCACCGCCGTCTCATTCGCGTGCCTCTGCTATGCGGCCTCCAGGTGGGTGGAATGCTGGGGCGGTGCGATGATTCCACTGCGTGGGCCGGGCCACGGATGCGCCCGTCTTCGCGCACCACCGACGGTACCCTCTCTTGGCTTCCGCCCGCAGGCTCCTCGACTACCTTGGCTTGCATGCCCCGACACCCCTGGAGTCGTATCCGGTA
Source organism: Auxenochlorella protothecoides (assembly GCF_000733215.1). Classification (NCBI taxonomy): domain Eukaryota; kingdom Viridiplantae; phylum Chlorophyta; class Trebouxiophyceae; order Chlorellales; family Chlorellaceae; genus Auxenochlorella; species Auxenochlorella protothecoides. The sequence continues at coordinate 633,778 of NW_011934206.1, forward strand.
GGTTTCAGAGCTTTGGGGTGGCTCGGATGAGGACAGGTAGAATTGCATGTGGTGGTGCATGCCTGTCCACTTGTCGCCTGTGCCCCAGGTGCCACCATCGCTCAAACATCCCCCACAAACCACCACTCCCCACCCCTCAGGTGGTCAGCGGATGCTGCCAGGTGGCCGTCACCGGCGTGGCCATAGCAGGCGTGGCATCAGCCCTGGGCCGCGACCTGGCCAAGCCACTGGCCGCCGGCCCTACGGCGCTGCACCAGATGCTTGCGGCTGCGCTGTCTGGATCCCTGGGCCCTGTAGTAGCTGCGGCCGAGCCCTCCCACGCGTGCCCGACCCTCGACAGCGCGCTGCCTCGCGTCGCCGCGCCACGCCGTGTGCATGCGCTCCCACCGGCAGCGCACGCGACAGGGCCCCCCCGCGCCTGCCAGCCACGTGGTGAGGTGGCAAGTTCCGCTCCCGCCGCGGCTGCAGAGTCAGCAGCGCCCGCTGACCAGCGGTCGGCACTCACCCTGCCCCCGCTGGCCAGCCTGAGCCTGGGCGAGGCGGCGGGGAGCTGGACCTCCGGCGCACTGTCGGCCCTGCTCAACCCGTTGCTGGCGGTGTGCGACAGCCCCCCCATCGAGGCCATGCGCCGCGCCATGTCCTCTCCTGGTGCGCCGCGCGCGACGCAAGGCGCCGCGCCCCGGCGCCGGCGCGCGGAGGGGGACGCTGCGCGGGACAGCAGCGCTGCCGCCGCCACCCCACAGGCGGGCGTTGGTGCGCGATTCGTCACCGCGCCGCCGGAGCGGCTGGCCGCGCTGCGCGTGCTGGCGGCCCGTTCCGCCGCGCTGGACCCCGCTCGCGCCGCCTCCGCCCTGGGTTCGCTGGGCCTGGACGACGGCGCGGCGCGCGCCGTTCGCGCTGCGGTGACGGACGAGCACCTGCTCCAGTTTGGCGCCCTGCTCGGCGAGGGCGGGTGCGAGGATGCGCTGCGCGCGCTGGGCGCACGCGAGGCGTGGGGCGGCGGCGACGCGCTGCTGGGTGCCGCCGACGCCGGGGCGGCAACCGGTGACTGGGAGCGCATTGTGGCCGAGAGGCGCGACGGCATCGCCTACGAGGCCTGGCGCCGGCCGCTGCGCCGCGGCCTTTACCTCTACCGCACGCGCGCGGTGCTGGAGGGCGTGCGCCCCGCCGACGTCCGCGCCTTCCACCTGGACGATGCCGCGCGCGCGCGTTGGGACGAAGCTGCCACCCTCGTGGCGCGCGTCGCGCCGGAGGAGGCGGCGCCCGAGGCCCCGGAGTCCTGCCTGCAGAAGTATCGCTCGCGCTTCCCCCGGCCCATGGTGGGGATTGCAGAGGGAGGGTGTTGTGGCAGGAAAGGATCATGGAGGATTGCAGTGATCATGCTCGTGCCTGGGTCGCACCAGCCAGTGGATCCCCCCCGTTGCCTCAATCCAATGTGCCTGCCTCCGCCAATCCCTTGCAGGCCTCCCGCGAGTACCACTACGCGCGCCGCGTCTGGGACAGGCCGGCCGACGGCGGCTGCTATGCGCTGTGCCGCGACGTGGAGTTGCCAGGAGGTGAGGAGAGCGGGGTGGATGCGGGTGCACAGCCTCGCTCTGAGTGTGTCTGTGGGGCGCCAGAGTGTCGGCAGGGGAAGGGCGGGTCGAGGCGGGCGTTGCAGCGAGTGCTTTGCGGCGTGTGCCCCTTTCAACAGCCCTCCGCTCCTTTCGGTCACCCTCTCACAACCCCACCTGCAGCCGAGGGTGCGGTCAAGGGTGCGGTGCGCGTGCGGGAATACGTCTCATGCATCGCCATCAAGGCGCATGAGGTCGGCACCGAGCTCCTCACCTGCTACTTTGAGGACTCCCAGGTCCGGCCCTCCATCGTGAAGATGGTGGTGCCCAAGAGCCTGTGGTCGCTGGTCCAGAAGTACGAAAGCGCCCTGAGGTGGGTGCGGAGGGGGACTGTGCGTTGGTTTCGAGCGAGGACAGGGGGATGATGGGAAATTGAATGGCGCACCCAGGCATCATGGGAATCTCGATGGGGCACAGGCTGATGGACAACGGGATGGTGCCTCAAACTCCTGATGCCAGGCCTGGTCAGGGTCGGAGCAGCCTCTCCTGGTCGTGTTCCTGCTCATATCTCTCGTGCATCTGCCCAACCTGCGCAGGGACCATGCTCGCCCAAAGCAGGCGGCGAGCTCGCCTGCGTCAGGCCTCGAGGCCGGCGGCCCCGTCCTGCTGATCAGTTCCGCACGCGGCAGCGCCCGCGATGGCGCCGCTGCCAGTACCACCCCCCCACCGTCTGACCGGTCACGCTCCCTCCCGTGCGCCGGTTCCAGCGTCGCCTCCCGCCCGCTCGAGTGCTTTGAGCTGGACGCGCACCTGCCGCGCTTCCCACCCGGCGCCCTGCTCGACGCGCGGCGGCCGGCGCTGCGCCGCCCGGCGTGCGACCCGGCGGGGACCCTGCCCGGGTTCGGGCGCACAGGTCCCGCGGGCGCTCGCGCTGGGATGGGGCGGGATGGCCTGCCACGCGGTCGGCGGCCGCACGCCCGGCAGACGACCTGGGTCAAGCGCATCGTCATCGCGGCGGGGATCAGCGTCCTGCACGCCGCGCTGCCTGGGCGGGGACTCTGAGTCGGCTGCGAGGGGGTGTGAGCGTGTGAGTCGGGGCCCGAATATTCAGGCGTGGGCGCCCCCGCACCCTCTTTCATCGGGCACATTGCAGATGCGGTGGTGGCAGCGTGCCCACCCCGCATCGACTGCCCTTCATCCAAGCCTTCTCCCATCAACCTGTGCCTGCTGATATGCAGCCTCCTGCTGCCGCTTCTACAACTGACATCCTCCCAACAGGGACAAGGGCGGCCGCTCTCCCCTCCGGACGCCACTGCCCTCCCATTGTACGTGACACCCCTGAGCGCTACCAATGCCATACCAAGAGTATTCTTCTCCTTGCGCTTGCTCCCCCGAGTTCCTCCTCGACCTGTGTGCTGCCATTCTCTGTCGATTACCCTGCCATTCGCTTGATGCTGGACTGTAAGCCGTCCAATGCAAACAGCATGCCTCCAGGTGCTTGGCAAGACCGCAGGGGCCACCAATGAGCAGTCAGGAGGCCGTTTAAAAAACACTTTGTGCCTAGGAAAGTAATGACAATGCACGCACGCTCATGGAAACATGTTTAAAATGGAAAGGGGTCCAGCCACCCCACAGTTGTTTGCTGGCAGCCACTGACATGATGCTGTTCCACAGCTTGCAAAGTTATCGCCGCTACACTCTTCTGGGCTCCAGGAAGCATCGCTGGATGCCGGCAGGCTTCTGAGCCGTATCATAGGACCGCTGTCACTTCTTGTCAGGCGCCTCCTGCGCGTCGAATTGCTCATCTGGCGCCTCATCATCCGCTTCAATCGACCTGCACAACATCAATCCGAGCTGAAGGCCTCCAAGGTCTGGAGCTGGTGCGCCTGGCATGGCCTCTGCTCCGACAAAGCAAACCGCGGCATGCAATGGAGAAAGTACTGAATTCCTCCCACCACGCCAGCACAAGCATCCACGCACATATCATACTCAGCGTCAAGGTACACTGGGCGGTCCAGGGGAACCGACTGTCTAGGCTCAAAGTCCTCGGCAGTAATGCGCTCCTCACTCCTCCTGGAGTCAGGGTTTGGCACCCAAGAGTCTATGAAAGGATTTTGCGGCCTGCAAGACATTGGATTGCAGCTACATGCCTCTCGTCCTGGAAACCCCCGCAAAATTCAACACATCAAACAGGGCCGCACACTGACATGTCCAGCTCAGCATCTAGGTCCACGTTCTCAAGGGGAGGGGGTGGCGCAAACATATCGCCAATGGCATCCAGGTCATCCCTGAAGAAGTGGCTCGAGGAGGAGTGTAATGGCGCACTGCTTCACCTGCTCCCTGGTATTCTGCACCATTGAGCTCTTTTTACTTGCTGCCCTAAACATTCATGGTCAACCATTTGTACCTGTCGTACTCTGTCTCAAGCTCCACTGGCCGATCCAGGGGCTCGTTGTGCAGAGGCTCAAAGTCCTCGGCGGTGATGCTAGCCTCACTCCTCCTGAGCTTGGAAGGCTGGGATTTGAGTGCGAAGCAGCCAGCCAGCAGGTGGCGTTGCACCAACATCATGCACTACAGACTGGACAAGATGACTCCCAGTCACAAGGATGGACACCTACGCCTCATAGGACGTACATGTCCATCGCAGCATCCAGATCCACAGGCTGGAGGGGTTCGGGCGCGGCATACATATCTGCAATGGCTTTGGGATCATCCCTGCAAGATGGAGCCAATGCCAGTAATCATGTCAGAATCACAAACATTGACCGCAGCAAATGGCCATTTAGCACAACACAATGGATGTTCTATGTCGTGTTTGGATTAGAATATCGAGATAAAAAACAATTTCCAGCAAATGCAGTATGCGTACCTATCGTATTCCACATCCAGCTCCACAAAATCGTCCTCGCTGACAACCCTAGCACGGGCATGGACGACGTTGTAGTGCAAGGGGCATCGACCATGGCCACTGGGGTGTCGCAACAGGTTACAGTCCCTCGAGATGAAACGAGACCTTCAACTTCATATGCCATCACCGAGATTATGAATCTCACACCTCACCTGGTGGTCTCGTCGACAATGTCTGTGAGACCGGGTGTGACAACCTGCATGACGCCGGAGAGATAGAAGCAGCTTTGAACGCTGATCACATTCATATGGAAGCGCAATACCATCATATTGAGACTCATTACCTTTTCAGGCGCTTTGCGCATGGCCTGCGCAGAGTACGCCATGCAACGCGCATTGCTACTCAGGCCAATACGAACGAATCTCTGCAACATGATCACCGGGCCCGTTACTGATTGTCGCGATCGCGTCACCGGTTGCAAGACGTCCAGATTATATCGTAGTACTGGTAGCTACAGGTTGAATGGCGTTGAGGATAGATGGTGCTTCTCAGTTGGCTGATGAGCTCTCTCATTAATATTTCCGAAAGGTAAAGGTACGTGCCTTGCACAAGCTTCTCACGCGCAGCAGGGGGGGGGTGGGGGTTGGAAACTGTGGTTGCGCATTGGCAATCTGCACGATCTACTACTTACCATACCAATCGCGATATGGGTGTAAAACTCATACTGGACATGAGTATACGACTAGGTATCCTGCATCTGTAAAGTAGTTGTATCAATCTTGTCTGGTCGCTGGATGTGGGCCAAGGCAGTCGAGCTTGCGCGAAGAGGAGGAGGATATGGCCTCGTCGGCGTAACGATGTATTACGCATGGGATGCCTTGGGAGATGCGGCAATATATCTGACGACTAAACGGTGGGTATGATATGGAGATAGTGGGATTGCTGGTGTCTAAGGCTGTAACCTGGACATGCCTCAAGAACCTGACAATCAGTGTTACAGATAGTCGTGAGAACCCTCTAATTGACTCCACTATATCACCATCAGGCATGTCATGGACGCCGCACAGTCCCACAATCGCCTCCTCTCGAAGCTCGGGACACCTGTGAATGCCGGGCCGTGGTATGACAGTTCCGTCGTCATTGGCCGAGGCGGACACACTGCATCAGTGACGCTCCCCCTCAAGGGACCTGAGAGGGGCTCAGACGTGACTGTCAAGGTGCGTCAGCTAGTGTAGGGGTGTAGGCATATGCACGGTGTATAATACTCATGTTGTGTGCGGTTTGACATGCTGGCAATCGCCATGTGGGGCTCAGTCTGGCTTTCTACCCTTTTCCTTACCATCGAGTCCGCCCCACACCTCGTAGCTGGTCCGTGCCGGGGGATTCGCTTCCTCTACGCTCTTCTCCCTGCTACAAGGGGATCAGTGGGAGGTGATGCTCATGGATGCGGCCGTGGGGATGGGCCCTGGTGGCCGCCCCGTCCTCATGAGCCTGCTGGAGGCGGAGGAGCCACAGCTGAAGGCCAGTGACGCACATGGCAACGCAGCCCTGGCGCGCAGGGCAGCTACTGTTGAACGAAAGCAATGATGTGCATGGGCTGAATCGGGCTGACAAGACCAGCTAGGAGCCTCTTACACCGCATTCGATGTATCTTGCTAGGCAATCAATACCTCTCTTACACCCAGACCAGTACTATTTCCTGTCATTACCTCGTTTACATCGCCAGGGCTTTGTGCAGACGAGAACGCGCGCGCTCTGGATACCCAGCGATCCGAAATCGACAGCGACAGGTCCGGCTGCCGGCTGAATGACGTCGTGATGCGACCCAGAGCAGGCACAGATATGACCAACCATGGCGTCGACGAGTGGGTGAGTGCTTTCGAGTCTGCGGGCTGCACTGCTCTTCGCCGAGCCGCAGGCCGTGCAGCCCTACCTCACCTCTCCCATCTTCCGCCCTTCGCGCAGTGCCCGGCTGCGGAGTCGACTCTCTCTGAAGAAATCTCGGCCTGATGTATGTCCTCCGTTTCTACATCCCCGCGAAGCGGGCGCGGTGTTGGCCGATCAGGCATCCAGTGCCCCCCTTCACATGCCCACCACAGCTGCCGCCACACAATATATGCCTAATCCGGCCCCCCCGCCCTCTTTTCCAACGGTCACCGGTGTCCTCACGGATGTTATGGATCTCAATGATCCACCCTGCTTCGATCTCCTGGGGGACGAGTCGGATGGGTGGCATGATTCCCCCCTGGAGAAGCCGGCTGTAGACGACAGGCCGCCTGCGGAGGCTCGTCGCGCTGCTGCCCAGCCCCGTGCCGTGCTGCCCAGCCTCCCCCGGAAACACTTCCAGCCCCGCGCCTTCTCCAGACCACGCGTGACTGCCCTGCAACCGGTGAGGCAGGGGGAGGGGCGTTGTTGCCAGGCGAGGCTAGGAAGAATGGATGGGTAGCTCACTTGAGGGAAATGCAGGCTGAGGATTATTCTACATGTCCTATTGAGAGCTTACTTCCTGATACCTCCTGGCCAGATAACCAATACACAGCCAGAGGCTGGCCGGCCATACAAGCCACCAACTGCACTCGCAGCTGCAAAAGTGCGGAATGCACTGGCTGGAACGCTGTCGACTCCGCTGGGCTGCGACAGTCGAGAGCACCATGGCACCCCAATCCACAGCTCTCCCTACTTTGACGACGGCGCACATCCGCAGGGCTGGTCGCCCCAGGAGACTCTGTGTGAGCGAGGGGACTCAGGGCATGCTTGGCGGCAAGGCCCCGGCGAATCGAGGCTGGGTCACCGGTCGGGCTCAAGTCCCACGGCTGCCTGCCCCTCGCCGCAAGATCCCTTCTGGTCGTGTGCTGGCGATGGGCCGGGTGCAGAAGCTGCAGCCGGGCCCCAGCTTGCCTGGGAGGCTGAGGACGAAGAGCTGGGCCACCCCTGCCACGGCCAAGCCGTCGTGGCCAGCAGCCCAGACAGGGCGCATGCACCCCCACCCCCCCCTCTCTCTTGTGGCCAGTTCGAAGCGGCAGATTGGCTGCCTGGCAGCTGCCGACCCTGGTGGCAGCGATTCCTCGATTTCGTGCCGGTGGAAGCCCTGAGGGGTGGCACCGATCCAAGGTGTGCTGGGTGGGTCACTGTCCTCTCCTCCTACCCAGAGACTGGTCTGGACGAGGAGAGGAGTTTGACAGAAGCATGCAGCCACATGGCTGAGCAGGCCTGCATGCCCTGGCAGCTCGGTGCCATGTCCCTTGCGCACACTGCTTTCATCTCACCACTCCCTGTCAGGGATGGCAGCACCGTGCACATCAACTACCGTGCTCAGTTTGTTGCCAAGGCCGCGACGGCGAGCACCCCTGCTGGCAGCGGGCAGAGATCTGGAGGGAAGAAGGCGCACATGAGCACAGTGGAGCGATGGTCCGGGGTGAGGCTAGCGGAATGGATGTGGGAAGGGGTCATGGGTTGCCTTCGAATTGGGAGTGCATGGTGCAGCATGGTGCAGCCTCACGAGGAGGTCCCCCGGGATGCACACACACAAATGTCTGAATCCCATTGCAGGCGCCAACCGGAGGCGTGAGGAAGAAATCGGCACGAGGAGGCAGAGGGCGCAAGCGGGGATTTGGCGGCAGGAGAGGCTCAGGGCGTGGGAAGGGGCCTCGAGGCAGGGCCTCATGAGCAGCGGGCAGCTCGCCAGGCCAGCTACCAGATCAATCACCGGCCCGCAAGGCGATTCCCGGGGGGGCGGCCAGGCTGTGTTTCAGCAGGTTCCCTCCCGACAGGCTGTGTGCGGCGTCTGTCCTTCATGATGTACACTGGGGAGTGATGCGCAGGACGGAAAACAGTACAGCAGCAGGGCGTCTCTGCAGCTCGGTAAAACAGTGTGCTGGCCCATCAGCTCTGGCGGTGCGCCTTGCTCGCCCTTCCCCGGGAGTGGCCGCCGTCCTCCCTGGCCTCCACATCTTCGCCTGCCTCAGGGTCCCGTGGGTAGACGATGACTCGGCAGAGGCTGGGGTGGACCTCCACAAAGGTCAGCCTGTGCGCCATTTCCTCCCCATCTACCACGATCCACGTATCTGCGCAAGTCGGTGGGGAAGGTGCTTCTGGAGATGATCGTTGGAAGCACGACGCCGGAGTGGCGCGCTACGGGTCTACCGCTGGCCCGACCCCTTCTTGCACCGCACCTGACTGGCATGCAAACAATTCAGATGGACCACACAGCCCCCTCAGCAAGCAGTGCTCGAGACCGAGGCTGGGCTCTCGCCCTCGTCCCAGACCGAGTGCATGCCTCCGCATCTGCAGCGCAGGGCACAATTCCCCCGTTCCTCCCAGCTGTACTCACCGGACGCCCGCGGCTCCAGCACAAACGCGATGGGCCGCTCGAGGGCGAGGCGACCCATGTGCTGCCCGCTGTCCATCGCCGACATGAAGCGGAGGCCGTTGAGCCTGCCCATCCTCCCCAGCGTGTACAGCAGCGTGAGGTGCCCTGCCGATGGGGGGACACTTGGGATGATAAATCCGGAAAAGCTCTTGTCCAGTGGCATGCCAGCCATACACATTCAGGGCCCGTCAAGGTGCGGACCCAACACCGACGCCTCGCCCCAGCTCGTGACCCACCGTCGTGCAGGAGCGTGCCCGGCGCGACGTGAAAATTGGTGTCCAGCCAGGGAATGTTGCAGGCCGCGAAGAACTGGACCTCCCCCGCCAGCAGGGGCTGCCAGGGGGCCGGCAGGTCCAGGGAGGCAATGCCACTGGAGCCTGCGTGCAGAAGGTTGATGGCGTGGGGAGTGTGGGGTTTGCAGGAGGCACTCAGTGTCAGATCTGAGGCGCAGGCCTGAGGGTGCAGCATCCACGACACCGCACGCTTGACAATGAAGCCTCGACAGCATGCCCCCGAGGCCTCCTGCGCCCATTCCCATCCTGGGCTCCTGTACTCCAAACAGGCGCGCCACGCACCGTCCGGCAGGCTCTGGAAGGCGCCGATGTGCCGCATTGGGGGGCCCGCGCCGTTTGTCCCCTCCTCCACGTGCCCTGCCCCCTGGACCACGCCGTGCCGCACATCCACAAAGGAGACTCGCGCGGGGTAGGCGCCCTGCTTCATGATCTGGTGGATGGCGCCCAGCACAAAGCGCGGGCTGCCCATCCAGCGTAAGTGGTCCGTGCCGATGTCCAGGTTGGGGATCATGCCGTAGGTCAGGGAGAGGAAGGAGAAGACGCGGCGTGCAGGGGGCTGCAGCACCGAAGACACGTCCATGGGCGACGTGCATCCCTTCACCAGCGCGTGCACCGCAGTCGTCACGTCCCACAGGCCTGCGCATGGGTGGGGTGCGGAGGGTGGGGTCGAAGATGATACAGATGGTGAGAGGCAGGCTCGTGCAGCTGGGCCAGTGCTGCCGCTCCGATGTGCATGCGTCCCTCCGCAGGATGAAGGCCCTGCGCAATTGGCAGCGGGGCTTGGAAGTGCGCCCAGCCTCGCCGCTGCTGCCCCGCCGGCCGCATCCTGCCGCCTGCTCCTCCCGACCCCGCAGCCTGCAGAAGGCGCCTCACAGGTGCCAGGCGCACACGCACCTGTGGAGGCGGCCAGGCCGTTGCCGGAGCCAGCGGGGATCTGGACCAGGGGCAGCTGCCGCGCGGCTTCCCAGTCAGGCCGGTTCAGCATGCCCTGCAGCACCTCGAACACTGTGCCGTCACCACCTGAGCGGGCAGGAGTGGAGGCTTGGGGGCTTGGCATGATCCTTGAGAGCTAGGACAGGGTGTCAGCATCCGCGGAGGAGTGTCCAGCGGATCGAGATGCAGCGATGGATCCAAGCTCCTGTGTTCAAAGCCCACCTGCGAGGCCTGGCAGGCCACAGGACCTCCTGCATGCTGCCTTTAAATCGATACAGGCTTTGAGCACCAGCGCCCCACCCTCGTGCCAACCCCAGCCAGCGCACCAACAACAGCGATGGCGTCAATCTGGTCGGGCCGCTGCCCCGTGACCAGCTCGGTGGCGTGGCCCTTGGAATTCGTGCACACCACGCGGGCCTGGATCCCGGCAGCCTCCAGTAGGGGCTGGACCTCCTTGTTGAAGAGGGCCTGGCCCCTGCATTGTTGTTGCGGGCAAGGATCCAGTAACGGAGTGCAAAAAAGGTTGCAAACACCTTTTTCAAAGCAGCAGGGGTGGCAGGCCACCGCACCTCCAGCAGGGCCACCCGGGCCACAGCGGGCCCAGCGTCACAGGCCGCCCGGCATCCAACGAACCCCCCCAGGTTGGGGATCATGCCGTAGGTCAGGGAGAGGAAGGAGAAGACGCGGCGTGCAGGGGGCTGCAGCACCGAAGACACGTCCATGGGCGACGTGCATCCCTTCACCAGCGCGTGCACCGCAGTCGTCACGTCCCACAGGCCTGCGCATGGGTGGGGTGCGGAGGGTGGGGTCGAAGATGATACAGATGGTGAGAGGCAGGCTCGTGCAGCTGGGCCAGTGCTGCCGCTCCGATGTGCATGCGTCCCTCCGCAGGATGAAGGCCCTGCGCAATTGGCAGCGGGGCTTGGAAGTGCGCCCAGCCTCGCCGCTGCTGCCCCGCCGGCCGCATCCTGCCGCCTGCTCCTCCCGACCCCGCAGCCTGCAGAAGGCGCCTCACAGGTGCCAGGCGCACACGCACCTGTGGAGGCGGCCAGGCCGTTGCCGGAGCCAGCGGGGATCTGGACCAGGGGCAGCTGCCGCGCGGCTTCCCCGTCAGGCCGGTTCAGCATGCCCTGCAGCACCTCGAACACTGTGCCGTCACCACCTGAGCGGGCAGGAGTGGAGGCTTGGGGGCTTGGCATGATCCTTGAGAGCTAGGACAGGGTGTCAGCATCCGCGGAGGAGTGTCCAGCGGATCGAGATGCAGCGATGGATCCAAGCTCCTGTGTTCAAAGCCCACCTGCGAGGCCTGGCAGGCCACAGGACCTCCTGCATGCTGCCTTTAAATCGATACAGGCTTTGAGCACCAGCGCCCCACCCTCGTGCCAACCCCAGCCAGCGCACCGACAACAGCGATGGCGTCAATCTGGTCGGGCCGCTGCCCCGTGACCAGCTCGGTGGCGTGGCCCTTGGAAGTCGTGCACACCACGCGGGCCTGGATCCCGGCAGCCTCCAGTAGGGGCTGGACCTCCTTGTTGAAGAGGGCCTGGCCCCTGCATTGTTGTTGCGGGCAAGGATCCAGTAACGGAGTGCAAAAAAGGTTGCAAACACCTTTTTCAAAGCAGCAGGGGTGGCAGGCCACCGCACCTCCAGCAGGGCCACCCGGGCCACAGCGGGCCCAGCGTCACAGGCCGCCCGGCATCCAAGAACCCCCCCCCCCCCGCCTCCTTCCATCTCATTGTCTCCTCACACGAGGATTCTCCTCCTTCTGTCCCCCCCCTGGGAGTGGGTAACAGCCCAACCAGGTCTTCGCCTCCCACAAAGCCCACCTGCCGCGCCCGCTGACGGGGTTGATGACGACCAGCAGCCGCCTGGGGGCGGCTGCAGACACAGCGGCCCGGATGGCGAGGGCCGCATCCACGCACCCCTGCTCATCTTGCAGTGTGAGGGCGAGCCTGCGCCGCCTGCGCCTCGCCTGGCTGCCGGACCGCTTCGGCGGTGGGAGTGTGTGCCAGATGGTCAGTGTCCTGCCCTCTGCGCTGGCCCCGATCGCGTCCAGGCCGCGGATCTGCGCGGAGCCAGGCATCATGGGTGTCGCTAGGGTCGACCGGGGCCGCCGTCTGAAGATCAGGCCGTGGGGCCATCCAGGTTGGGCCCCGCGACGCATGCATCCGGGGTGCAATCCACGCCAGCACCCCAACCTCGCCCCCCCAGGCACCAGCCACCGCACACCTGGCCAGGAGGGGCCCGGATGAAGGGCAGGCAGTACCGGGGGCAGGGCTGCGGGGAGGCCTGCTTGGGGAAGGAGCGCAGGTGAGGGTCTCCCGTGCCGTGGGAAGCCCTGGCCCTGGGCCCATGCCCGTGCCCTCTCCTCCTGGCCGCCCGGTCTACCTTGCTGATGATCTCGATGTCGCCCTGGGCCGTCAGCCGGAGCTGGACGGGTGTGAACCTGCCGTACCGACCCTCCCAGGGGCCGGAGTGGGATTGGCTCGCGACCCCGCCCTGCCTCAGCAGCTGCTCCTCCACGGACATGGCTTCCACCATGCAGCGCGTCTCGCGTCGATCAGATCATGGTGTGACCCTGGTGGTGGTACTGGGGGCCGGCGTGGAAGGCAGAGCCTGGCTATGTCGCGAGTCTGTGCAAGGACCGACGTGCCGGGCTTGCCCTCTCAGCCCTTTATGCTTCTCTCCCCAGATCGGCCATGGCTCAATGCGCGCGCATGGAGCGCCGCCCTCGCAGTCCCGCCCGGAGTGCTCGATCGCGCGCAGATGTGTGTGACCCTGCCCCGCGATCTCGGGTCATGCATCATCGTCGGGGCATTGTCCCGGACTCTCCCACTTCCCTTGGGCGTCAAGGTCGGTGTTGCACGTCATTGTCAGCAGCATGAGAGTTTGCAAGGAGAGTGTGTGCATGAGGGTTTTCAGGGCAATGCGCCGCGTCAGGTACAAGGGGTTCTGCTCCGGGGCTGGGGGGGGCCAGCAGGTAAGGGATGGGGGGCGACGGGTGCGCCGGCGTCACCGCGCGCCCTTGCTCGCGGCCAGGAGCACGTTGCGCGGCGCGGGCCGGCGGTTGCGGCGCAGCGTGCGGTCCGGGTGAACGACGGCGACGCCCGGCACTCGCGCCGGCTCCCAGCGTGCGCGGTCGTCGCCCAGGCCGAGCTGGCCACAGTCGCCGCGGCCCCAGGTGTAGAGCCCGCCGTCGGCGCCCACCGCGGCGCTGTGCCAGTCGCCCGAGGCGACGCAGACCGCGCCCGCGCCGCGCAGGGCGCGCAGGGGCAAGAAGCGCCGGGCCGCGCCGCGGTCCCCCGTCCCGCGCTGGCCGTAGGCGCCGTCGCCCGCGGCGCGCACCTCCATGCGCCCCGCCACGGAGACCAGGGCCACGCTGTGCGCGGCGCCGCAGACCACC